>NC_053040.3:87822275-88125305 GCF_002575655.3 Aegilops tauschii subsp. strangulata
CTTTCAGGTGTGGTTGAGTTGACAACTCAGCTGCTAATACTCAAGAATATTCTTTGGCTCCCCTTCTGTTGAATAAATAAATTTGGGTTGAATACTCTACCCTCGAAAACTGTTGCGATCCCCTATACTTGTGGGTTATCAAGACATTTTTCTGGCGCTGTTGTCGGGGAGCATAGCTCTATTCTCTGAGTCACTTGGGATTTATATATGTTGATCACTATGAGGAATTTGAAAGACAACAAAACCAAGATCTATCCCTCTACTACGAGGGGAAGTAAGGAACTGCCATCTAGCTCTACACTTGATTCTTCTTCTGTTTTGAGTAAACTTGCAACACCTACACCTGCTATTGATTCCGATATGTCACATGTTATTGATGATGCCACTTCTGTTATGCATGATGCCTATGATGATACTACTTCTTTGCTTGATAATACCGTGCCACTAGGTGAATTTCTTGATGAACAACTTGCTAGGGTTAAAGAGAATGAAATTACTGAAACTGATGATATTATTGAAACTGAAGATTATGATTCTCCCCCTAGATATGAATTGCCTAAAGTACCTAAGGGTTATATTATGGATGAAGAAACTGCTAGAGACTTTTTTGCTTGCAATGATAGAGATGGTCTTAAGAAACTGTTAGCTAAGCTGAAGGAATCTCTGAATGCTAGAATGCAATATGATCCTAAGTTTGCTACTTCACCTATCTTTGTTACTGATAAGTGATTATGAATTCTCTGTCGATCCTAAGTTAATTACTTTGGTTGAATCTGGTCCTTTCCATGGTTATGAATCTGAAACTATTGTGGCACATCTTACTAAGTTGAATGATATAGCCACCCTATTTGCTCATGAGGAAAAAAATCGCTATTACTATATTATTAAGTTGTTTCCTTTCTCATTAAAGGGTGATGCTAAGATATGGTTTAATTGTCTTGCTCCTGGTTGTGTGCGTAGTCCCCAGGATATGATATACTACTTCTCTGAAAAATATTTTCCTGCTCATAAGAAACAAGCTGCTTTACAGGAAATATTTAACTTTGTGCAAAATGAAGAAGAGAGTCTCCCACAAGCTTGGGGCGGCTTCTCCAACTACTTAATGCTTTGCCTGATCACCCTCTCAAGAAAAATGAAATACTTGATATCTTTTATAATGGACTAACGGATGCTTCTAGGGACCACCTAGATAGTTGTGTTGGTTGTGTTTTCAGGGAACAAACTGTTGAGCAAGCTGAAAAGCTATTGAATAATATATTGAGCAATGATAATGATTGGACTCTTCCCGAACCACCTCCTAAGACAACTCTGAAGAAAAGAGCTATTCTATTTCTCAGTCCTGAAGATATGCAAAAGAGGCAAAGAAATCTATGAAAGAAAATGGTATTAAAGCTGAAGATGTTCAGAATTTACCGCCTATTGAAGAAATACATGGTCTTAATGCTCCGACACAAGTAGTAGAGGTAAATTCTCTCTATAGATCTGATGAAGGTGATATTCCTTATAATAAGTCTGCTAGTCAATGCTTAGATGAGTTTGATAATTTTATTGTTAAACAAGAAAATTTCAATGCTTATGTTAGTAGACAATTGAAACGTAGTGCTTATATGCTTGACTGCTTGGGTGATTATATGAGTAGAACTGTTAGTGATCTTAAGCTTATTGGTGAACATGCTTCTATGGTAAAAACTCAAGTAGAACAAGTACTTAAGCCACAAGATGATTTGCTCGATGAGATGAATAGTAAGAACAATGATCATGTTGTTAGAGTTATGACTAGACACTACAACAAAATACACTTCCGTGATGATACGTGTTTGTCACAGTAGGTCACGTTTTCTGTCATGCATGTACATCCATGACAATTTTATGACAGAATCAAGATAGTCATACATGTGTTGTCGTAGAAGTGTTCCATGACATTACCAAAATTATCATCACGGAAGTGTCCACTTCCATGACGATAAATCGCGCGTCACAGAAGTGCTTTCGTCAAGGGTGACCGACATGTGGCATCCACCTTAATGGAACGCCGTTAAGCTATCGGGTCCGGTTTTAGATCCGATAACCCGTTAACAGCCCGGACCAATGGGGATTTCCACGTGTAAAATTCTGATTGGCTGACGGAAACACGTGTCTGCTCCTCGTTGGCACATGTGTCACTCATCCAATGGGCGAGATGCGCCTATGATATGTTGACACATGGACCGGCCCAAAAGTGGCCCATAAAGTTTAAATGGGCCGGACCAACTAAAGTCCTGCAAGATTTTGCGGACCATAATGGGCCGGCCCAGCTAAAGGCCCACGACATTTTGCGGACCATAATGGGCTGGCCCAGCTAAAGGCCCACAAGATTTTGTGGGCCATAATGGGCCGGCCCAGGTAAAGGCCCACAAGATTTTTGCGGGCCATAATGGGCCGGCCCAGGTGAAGGCCCACAAGATTTTTGTGGGCCATAATGGGCCGGCCCAACTAAAGGCCCACGAGATTTCGCTGACATTAATGGGCCAGCCCAGCTGTAGGCCCACAAGATTTTGAGGACCCTAGTAGGCCAGCCCATTAACTGGCTACCATGTTTTGGGCCAAGTGTCGGCCCATATTTGATCCGGTCCATTAATGGCCTGCCACGTTCCGGGCCTAACAATGGCCCATATGAGATCCGGCCCGTTAAAAGCCTACCACGTTCTGGGCCAAATTACGGCCCAGATCAGGTCCGACCCTTTAAGAGGCTTTGGGCTAAATTATGGCCCATATCAGATTCGGCCCGTCAACTGGACGCTATGCTTTTGGGCCCACTTGCTAAAGGCCCATTTAGTAATTCAGCCTGATATTAGTTTCGACCTGTTAAGGGCCTGCTTAACATTTCGGCCCTATATTAATTTCGGCCTGTTAAAAGCCCGTCATATAGTTGGGCCTAACTACGGTCTGGTTTGCATCCGGCCTGCTCACAGCCGATAATCTGATTGGGCCAAACAAGGACCGAGACAATTTTGGCCTGTTAAAAGCCCGTGATTTGATTGGCACAATCATGGTCCGGGGTCCATTTCGGGCTTCTGCCAGCCTGTGAGCTGTTCGGCACGTTTCAGGCCCAACCTACTTCTCAGCCTACTAAAAGCCCATTGAGTTTTCTTGCGAAAAGAGGGCTGGGGGTTTACTCGGCCTATTAAAGGCCCGAATCTACTAGTGGGCCAGTTTACATTTAGGCCTTCTAACGGACCAAGATGACGGGGCCCATGATGCAAATCATACATCATGATTGCATGACGGCACGATTATGTACCGTAATTTTACGGTTTGGCCGGTTTACTGCGAAGACAGGATATATATACAGTAAAATAACTGCAGCATCGTGAATAAGAAAAAACCTAGACTATACAATAAAGAAATTACGACATATTACATCCACTGGGCATCAAAGTTCGCCACTATGATAATAAAGCACAAGCAGATAGCAGATTACATACACGGGGCATCAAAGATCGCCACCGGTGCAACTAAACACGCCGAAAAAATAATATACAAAACCGACAACACTTCAATAGAGTTCAAGAAAGGTTAGCCCTGCTGGGGAGCTGCAGCGCAAGCAGCTGAGCAAGCTGATGAGACTGCGCTTGTTTAACACTTATATCCTCCTCACTCTGAAAGATAAACAAGCAGACAGATGACAGGTTTTGCACATAAAAGTATCAATGCTGACAATTCATCACATTTCTTACTGACAAATAAAGTGACACAGTTTAAAATTGCATTAACACAATATGGTATTGTTCAGGTCAAGACATGGCAGGAAATGACATTGTGAAGGAGTTGGCAGCTTCACGACACCACTCGATTACACAAGAACTCATAAGTATCAATGGTCAGTGTGCTGTCAATTTATCCCATTTTCAGATTGGCAAATAAAGAGACGGTTTAAATAATAGTAGAATGATATGACATTGTTCAGAGTTAAGACATTGCAGAATATGACATTGTGCTGTAGTGGGTAGGTTCACCACACCACTGGATTACGGATCAAGAACAGAAGCATACATGCAGTGCAAAAGAAGATCACTTGCTCTGTATAGTTTAATTTACATGGTATGAAGAAGGAACTTGGTTGTACAACTGAAAACTTAAATTGAGAAGGACAAACTTTTGTTTATGAACTACATAATAAACTTTAAACATGCAATTTAATGCAAACACCAAAAATAAACAGCTGTTGCAGTCATGCCTAACCAAATATACACAACAAAGTTTGAAGGCTTGAGAAGGACAAACTTACATTATTGGTGAAGGCAGGCTCTATAAAGCCCTTGTCCATGCTGATGGGGGGGGGCAATTCAAGAAGTTTACCACAAAATCTTCTTCATAAGCATTGCCTTTATTCTACATTTTGTTAAGAGTAAATATAGATGTGACAATATAAGAAAAAATGGAGAATATTTAAGATAAGATGAAGAGTGATGCTACATAACCAAGTAGCTATAAATGTAAGTACAGCGTTACAGGCAAAAGGTACAGCCAAGAGCAATGCAGAGCTAAACTTCTTCAGTACCATCGGTGTTATCCAACCTTATGGTAAGAGTAAATATAGATCTTATGTGTAGAAAATGGAGGGCAAAGGAAAATAAGCTGCAGAGTGATGGTACATGAACAATTACCTGTCAATATAAGTACACTGATAAAGGACAGCAGGTACTTACAAGAACAATGCAGAGCTAAAATTTTTCATTGGCATTGGATATATTCTACACTAATGTAACCATTCATACAGATCAGATAATTTGGAGCGAACAATTGATAAGCAAGCTATCATGCATACTGCTGTCACATAATGAACCAGGTATGTATGCAAGTACAGTGATATAGGACAACATGTACTAACAAGAGCAAAGCAGCGGGCAGCATATTTGCGATATCCCGTCGTTCTTTTCAAACCGGAATTCTTTTTCGAGCATATTTCCTGCAAAAAAGATCCATAAGGCACATGCGGAAAAGTAGAAGTTCAAATTGTCATGCGATATCATAGACAGTACCTCATCCTCGGAACAAGACCAGTGCATAACAAGGTTTTTCCATTCAATGTCTTCTAAATTTAGCACAGGAGACTTCACCAGAAATTCATTTATAGACTTGCCATCAAAGTGTGATTTCCTCAGGTAACACCAATACTGCTGCAATGCTTCCTTGAAAAGCGCAAGCAAGCTTTGCTCGTCATGACTATCCAGATTGACCCTCGCCTACTTACAACAATGTAATGTAAATCATTGATGTGTTCAATCAGCAGAAAACAGGAAAATAATCACCATGAATAATAGCACTTACACGTAAGTGGGACAGGAAGATGTGAAAATGGTGTTTGTCTTCACTATAATCTTCCCATGATGGGAATATATGCACGTAGTCCCTAACAACATTGAAAGCATTGTCTTTTAAACTGGGAATAACTGGAATGGGGTTCCAATATGCAGGAATTGGCCGTCTCTGCAGTTGGGATAGGTCTTCGGCCGGTGGACTTGCTGTACTTTTTGCTGGAGTGGGATTTTTCTGTGGTACGGCTGGTGCTATGGAAACTGAAATCGGCATACCTTTTGCTGGAGTGTAGGTCCTGTGTGGTGCGGCTAGTGGTGTGGCCAGTGAAGTATGGGTACAGTCTGCTGGAGTCGGTCCTACGTTTTGTGTCACTGGTTGTACATCCAATATAAGTGGGGTGCTGTCTGATTTCTCCGGCACAACCACGTTTTTCAAGGACTTTGCTGGTGCTCCTTCAGGTTCGGCAATCACCCTCTTCCTTTTTGATGTATGATACACAAGAACAACATTTGAGTGGAAAAACATGGTATGATGACATATGGAAAATGTATTGATAATGGATGGGCATGGCATCTCGACATATATGATGAGTAAACTAAGCAGATGGCGGTGCAACAAAGTAGAAGAAATGCAAGATAACATATGCAAGATGCGCGAAATCAATAAAACCTTGCCAAATTAGAACAGGCACCTTGATGGGTGAATAGGACAGGCCATCTGCCTTTGACTCCTTGAGGTTAGAATAGTCATTAGGATCATATTCTGAACAAGAATCAACAGGTGGGGAGCGTATGAGTTTCATTGCATCCAGAATGGCACTCAATGCCTTGGTGCCAATTTTGTAAGTCATTACGGTGTTTAGCTTCAAGAGTGGACTGCTGCTAGTGCAACACAAAGTAGCTACACAGATCATAGTGTAGATATAACGGGAAAACCGTAAGCATCAGAGTAAAATCAGCAAAGTGGAACTTGCTGGAATATATGTGCTAGTATTGCCGGTACGGCTAGAAAGGCTTCAGATACCAGCTCTCTTCAACTGAAGGTGCGGTACTGTTAATATCAGTGTAACTCTCAAAGGCGACACAAATCCCCGCATTTCCTTGCTATTCTTATAGGATTCAAGTGGGCAGGCCACTACAAATCCTATTCCCATGTTTACAAAATCCTACGAATCAAAGAGGCCCGAAGAGTTCAAAGTGTCCATACCAACCGACCGTATAGACCTCTACACTGCAAATGTCCCTGCTCATCTTCACTACAAGGAACATACTGTACTACTATCATACTCCCTCCGTTCCAAAATATAAGTCTTGGTAGAGATTTCCAGTATGGATCACATACAGATGTATCCAGATACATTTTAGAGTGTAGATTCACTCATTTTGCTCCATATCTAGTCCATGGTGGAATCTATACAAAGACTTGTATTTAGGAATGGAGAGAGTACTGATTAAAGAAGAACGGAAGAGGAACATGCTAAAGAAGAGCAAGCAGATTTTGGATAATAAAATGTTCGTTGCGCAGTGCCCACACATGATGAACCAGAGCGCATTAAGAAAGCAACTCCTTGCTGTCTCTCTATATGTGGTGCACGTGCTTTTTCCAAAGTAAAGTAGGAACATTAGCTGACTAATTAAATGTTATCTGTTTTAGTAATATCAGCATCATATCAGATTCGTACTTGAGCAACAAGTTTGGAATTATGAGTGGCACGTTGTTTAGCTTGATGGATTCAGGAGCAGTGCTAAGCAGGTACGATGATGGTACAGAATATAAAGGCATGTCTGCATGCAAGTCGCGTGACTTTTGTCATTTGGGCCAGTCGATCATTTTAGGCGGTTGGATGAAGATCCTACGTCTCCTAGCCCTTCTTCTTCCTCGTCTCTGATTCTTCCCATACAGAACACCGCACGGGCCGCCGGCCGGACCATCGGCCCCCACCGCCTGTGTTCCTCCGCCACCCCCACCCCCGCCCCCACCCGCGTCGAGTTTTATTCGTTCGGCGAGGCCCCATCACCGCCCCCACAACCAAAGTCCCCACCCGAGCCCCTTCGTTCGCACCGGCGAACTCCGGCGAGCTCTGAAAAATCGACTGACCCAATTTTCAAATTTGATCTACTGTGATTTAACTAGTGTGGAATATAAAAGGGGAAAACCATAAGCATTGGGAGTATAGTGTTGAGCGTGCCATGGCGGATCTGAAGGTGCAAACCGGACAAAGGCAACTTCGCAACTAATGTTTGCTTTCAACTAGCAAGTAAGTGATGGACAAGAAATCAGAGTAAAGCAGTGGCGATCTATTTTCTTGCTGCGATAAATAAGTTGAGCAGATACGAAAGAGTACCGCCTCTGGTGCGGCGCTGTGTATGCATAGCTGAGAATTTGACGGTGCTGCGGTAGCGATGGCTGTCGGCGGCGCGGAAGCAGATCTAGGAGGGTAGACGGTGGCGGCAGGGCGCGGTGGACGAGACGGTCGTAGGAGCGGCGCCGGCAAGATGGACGACAGCGGGGATGAAGCGAGAGGACAGGATGCAAGGATCCCGGTCCGAAGCCGTGGATGAGAGAGGTCGATCTCTTGTAATGGACGGCGGTGTCGGGGTATCAGCTCCGACATGGTGGAGGAGGACGGCGGTGGATGGGGTGGCGGACGAAGGAGGCTGGGGTGGAGAGGGTGTTTTGGCGCCCACGGAGTATGAATGGGGAAATGGAGGTGGAGAGGAAGGGGGGAACCATGTCTTCAGGGCGCGCTTGTCTCAAATGCGAGGAAATTTACAAACTTAGCCCCCGTTTCAAATTTCCTACATCACAGCAATATTAGTCGGTTGGGGATAGGACGGTAATCTTGCATACACCGAATATTTGCCGACGAGAGTTTGTTTTTGGCGCCCACCGTGTATGAATCGGGGAGGGAGTCGATTTCGGCCGAGGACACACTGTGTTTTGGCGCCCACCGTGTATGAATCCGGGTGAGAGGCGGTTATGCCATGTTTGAGTGAAATTACAAACCTACCCCTATCGAAACCTATAGAAATCGAGCAGATACGCTTTACGTGGCAGGGATAGGCAGTAGTAATTTCCATCTCGCAGATTTTGGTTTCGGGCGGTTACTGCGACTTTCCCCGCTTCGTTCAAATTTTGCAGAGTGCACGTTTACCGTGCCAACTCAATTCGAATCCCGTTTGTACTCTATTTATTTTCGGGCGGGATCCATTTTTGATTGGATAAAATTCTATATACATCATTTTTTATATATACTTTCAAAAGCACAACAAAGAATTCTGCTCCTTTATATGTATATATAATATGATTTACAAATACAATGATCTCAAAATCATAAGGTTGAATTCAAAAAATTAAACCAAATTATGTTCTACTAAAATGTATGGATCAGTAATATCTACATATTAAATAACATAGATGCGCGTGAATTCATATGAGTATGCATGTTTGATAGATCAATTTTGGTTTGAGTATGGATTACATGTATCATCATCTCGAATTGAAATATTTGAATCCCTTTTATGTTCACTCCTTTCACGCCCATCTCTCTCGCATGCATGCTCCTTCATGTAGCTATCACTCTCTTTTCTCCAACTCACCCGCACGCTCACTTCATGTTTCTCCTATCCTCGCAAACGTGGTCTCTCGACGTCTCCCTTGAGAAGTGTCACACTCTCCCTATCATTATACATTACACGGTTTTCATTATCTCTCACGTCTCTACCGTTCTCTCGTATCACTAGGTACCTAAGCTTTCTTTTTCACCGCCACACACACAGTCTCCACTCGTCTTTCACTTTGTCTTTCTCTCTATGGGATTCTCTCACACACCCTATATGTCTCTAGATATGAATCATACCACTAAAATTACTCTCTCTCTCCTGTAGACACAACATTTGTTGCGGTCTCCTTTTCGTCTCCATCCCAGACTGACATTATTCATTTGTTTACCGATCAGACAAACTCCCCGCCCCTCTCTCTCTCTCACACACACAACTCCTGCTTCCACTCCCCTTCCCGACTACCGTCTCTCTCTCTCACACAAAACTCTCGCTTTCGCACCCCCGACTTGTATTTCTCTCACAAACATTTATCGACTAGCCTCTAGATAGGTTTATACACCCGCACACTCGTGCTTCCACTATCGCATGCATGTCTCTCTCCCGCTCCTTGTATCTATGTAGATTTTTCTTCCCTTCTTGAGACACGCCCTCTCGATCGTGCACACACACACTATCGCCTCATTTTAAGCTGATACCTCTCGCACACACACTCTTTGTGTCTTTGTCACACATGCACTCTGTCCTCCTCCTCTCTCCCTCTCTCTCTCACACACACGGGCTTTTTGCAACAACTAGCAAGATGCCCATGCGTTGCACGGAACATGAAGATGCATTTGTATGAGTAGTTTATCTTGTGGGAGAAAAGGATGAACAAGGGAAGGCCTTATTTGCAAGTGTGGAGAGGGGTGTGGGTATCTTTTTGCAAAATTGCCATAGTTTACTTCCTATCCGTCAGATATAGATCGGACGGCCTATATTGCAGGATGGCAGGCACACGATCATCACCGACTATGCTTTTTATAAGAGTAGGGATAAAAAACAGAGTTGGTGATGATGGTGGGCCTGCCATCCTACAATATAGGCCATCCGATTTATATCTGATGGATAAGAACGAAACTATGGCAATTTACCCGCACTCCTCTCCACATTTGCAGATAAGGACTTTCCTCGTTCATCCTTTTCTCCCACAAGATCTTGATGTTCCGTGCAACGCACGGGCATCTTGCTAGTAAGAGTAGAAATTAGACATATACCACTTCTCGAATCTTGAAACCAATAACATTCCTCCCTTATCTCATCAAAACCGCCAAAGGAATATATTTTGAGTGAAACATAACATTTTTTAGTGATATACGTATTTCAAAACTAGACTTTTTTTCTATCAAATCGGTGAATATGTATTAATCTACTCTGATCGTGTGGCAACGCATTGGCACATTGCTAGTAGTTATTATAATTTTTTGGACACCAGACAAACGGTGGAGTACATATACGAAGAGAAGAGGCGCACGCATGCAGTCGGTCTCTCGCTGTCTTGCACACATGAGTGTTACGTAAAGTCAACGTTAACAAATAAACCCTAAAACCCTAGGTGCACGATTGCTGCATTTGCGGGTACCGGGTACATGGTGGAGCGCACCATTGTAGGAATAGTCAGCTCGCGTGATAATTTGATCCGTAGGAGTTGATGGTCGGGACCACAGGTGAACGACTTGGAGGCGGTGGCTCGCCAGTTGCCACAGATCGAGTAGCCACGTTTAAAATATCATTTTTTAGCGGGGTTAAGAGTTCCGATTTTCAATGGCGCGTTATAAGTACTAAGTAGTTTTTAGAACGATTGGTATGGAGCGAAAACGGAATTCATAGTACTACGTACCTCCTTGGCGTATGGTTGTATGGGTTTATGTTGCGAGATGTTGAACCTGGTAGTTCTAGGGAAAATACTATGGTTTAGATTTAGATGTTGGTTTTCAGTAATGAAAATCAGAAGGGGGAAACCCTTCTTTGATTAAAAAAAACTACTACCTCCGTTCTGGTTTACTAGTCCCCATCGTATTTTGGGTCAAAGTTTGTCAACGAATTTTACTTGTAAAATGTGAATGGAAAACGAGATTTTGTTATACATAAACAAAAAAGGACTGGAGGGAGTGATTGCTCTGACATGGACGCGACCTCTCATAGCACAGGCATTGAACCGGCGCGCCGGCCAAGAGGGCCCCACTCGCTGCAGGCCCGGCTGAACATGCCTCCTCGCCGCATGCAACCGGCTTCAGACTGCCCCGCCTACCTTCATTGATTCCGCGCGTGTGCCGGCAACACGTCCTTCCACGAGCCGGCTGGCATTTTAGAACACAAAAAATGACCAAAATATAATTAATTACGCATGGTCTTGACTTGTTGTGCTCGCACTGGTAGCAGGAACTAGAGGTTTTTCTTTATTCATAACTCTCCTCAATTTTTTTGGCTTTGAGGTGAATCATGGTTGTGGACATTATGTATGAATGTGGAGATATCTGTGAACATGAGTTTGATGTGGAAGTTGAACTTGGAATGTCGGGCTTGCGCGTGAACTATACCATGTCCAATGCTTCGTCTGTTATCGTTTGGAAAGTAATTGCTGTTATTACATGACCCGAAAAAAAATATGTTGTGCCACATCAGTAGATGCACGGACATCACAACAGGCATGCTGACTGGATAAACATTTGAACCTAGCTACTATGAAGGAAATTTTGTATTGACAATAGTTTTAGATAGCAGGAGATGCCTAGCCTGCTCTGCCTCTGCTAGCTTATTTCTGGCTACTTCCATCTCTTCTTTGGCATGGGTGAAGAGATCATCTGATTGCTCTTTTCTCTTCTTCAGGAACTCAGCTACATTCTCAAGGGCTGCTGCACGCTTTCTTTCAGCCTTTACTAGAGCCACGAGGACACGAACAACCGACGACTCCACCTGGCTTGTGTGTAATCCAGCATCATTTGGGAATTTGCACCTTGTGTCTAATCCAGCATCATTAGGGAACTGGCACCTTGTGTGTAATCCAGCCTCATTCTGGAAACATGATCTCGAGGTTGACGATACTTCCCTCCTCGCAGGAACTGCATCCCGACATGAAGTTACGTCTTTTTTAGATCAATACTCAGAGCAACCCAGATCCATTTAGTAGAAGCCAGATAAATAGAACTGGGAGAAGTGAATTCAAAAGGAAAAATAAAAAATAAAAACAGACTACAAGGTGAGAACACCCACTTCCTACATCAAGCTAAAAACGAAAGCATTAGGACGATTAAGACTCTTCTTATGACACATCAAAGAACACGAGGCTTAAGAGAAACAGAAACTACAACATATACACATCGAAGAACACGAGGCTAAACGAAAGTAATTGAAAGGGTGTTACTTACCAAAGCTCGTTTTATAGGTTCGGTGCAGCTCCTCTTTAACTTGCCACGCTCCTTGAAGATGTCCCCAATATCCCATGTTTGGTCTTCATTGCTCCTCTGCATGTTCGCACTTGTGGTTTTAAAATCTCAACATGGCAAGAAAAATGGAGGCTATAACCAATTACTTTTATGGGAACAATAGCACCCAGGAAATTTGAAGGTTAGGTATGAACAAAATTGGAACTGCACATGTACTGCTAAGTGATTCAATACACACATTACCAATCGAGGAGGAGAACGATGGTCGCGGCGGCCTCTGTGAGTCATGGTCGGCAACGGGAGTCAGTTCATTGTCCATGACGGTGGTGCTTCTGCGCTTGGCGTCGGCTTCCAGGAAGCAGATCTGAGACCATGGAAGACGGTGCCGGGGAAGAGGCTCCGTGTACGACGACGACGGTGGACCGGCTCCAGGGCGGCGTACGAGGTCATCGATGAGGTAGATGCGCTGCGGTGGACGAGTGCGCCGATGTAGAAGGGGAGGAACACGAAGGCTGCGGTGCCGTGGAGAAGTCTATTTTGCGGTGGGGATAGAAAATGGGGAGTATTCAGGTGTACTACTCTGGGTGTCGGGGTGGGGTTGGCTGGGTAGGGTGAACCTGAAGTTACGAAAACAACTCCCTACCAACCGTCATCCGTAGGCCTGTTTCCGAAGGCTATGATGGTAACTTCCCACTGCTCGAATCAGGGTCGCGGGAGATTTTCCCGCCGACCTCAAAATTTTGTGACACTGAACTCCCCGTGTGGCGTGTTGGGTGATTCGGCTAAGCAACTAGCGAGTAGTACTAGTAAACTCTGCATATTAGGTTTGACCGAAGTCAAACTTCCTAAAGTTTGACCAAGTTTATAGAAAAATATAAACATTTACCATAAAAGATATGTATGATGTGAAAGTACATTCAATAATGAATCTAATGGTATTTATTTGTTAATGTATATGTTAATATTTTTTGTTATAAACTTTCTGAGAGTTTACAAAACTTGACTTTGACCAATGCTAATATGCGGACTTAAATAAAAACGGAGGGTGTACACATTTGTTTTCTTAGTATGTAGTGAATTAATCATTTGTTGAAATTGTGAAATAAATATATTAGGCTACTGATTTCGAATGTAATGGTCTATACAATTCAATAGTTACAATCATTGTCGAATTCCAAGATGTATACGAGGTCTATAGTACTTCACAACATGCTCAAACTCGCATAATCCCAGTCAAATGACAATCAAAATGCATTTCATAGATATTACTTTGTAGGATGCAACAAAACCAACAATAACTCTACATCAGCCATTATAAAAGCAACATTTTGAACATATCCCAATGTGTGAATGAAACGTGCAGAGAGAGCTTGCGAAGATGGAGCAGATAGGGCGGGAAAGACTGTATGTATGTGGACGAGAGAGTAGGAGACAAACCTAACGAAACAAAGAGAGGGAGATAGAGAGAGAAAGAGAGAGGAAGAAGTTAGGTCTGTGAGAAAGATGGAGACATGTAATATACGTGAGATGCGTGTGCATCCGGATTCTGTACACGTGGAAGAAGAGACGACAGGTTTGATGAGAGAGCTGGAAAAACATGGACGAGAGGGGAAGGATCTCGTGGGTTGAGGGATTGCTAAATTTGTGTGGGGGAGAGAGGGATTGGTAATTTTGTGCGAGAGAGAGAGGGTGGGGGAGGAGTCAGCCAGCCGTCATCACATCATCCTGCTTCCAAATGGCCCCGCATTCTCTAGCGTAGTGTGGTCGCCGTCTTCGATCTCCTCGATGCCCTCTTTGAAGATTGAGGTGTTGTGCATGCTGGGGTGCAGAGAAGCACAAGCAAGAGTGGTCGCCATATAAACTTGGATAGGGATGAATTGTGTGCTTGGGGGAGGGGGTGTGTGTGTGTGTGTTTGTGAGATATTGAGAGAAAACAAACCTAAGGAGAGAAATGTGTGTGTATGTGACGGAAAGCTACATGCTAAACAGGGTATTCACAAAGAGATTGTGCGTGCGAGATAGAGAGCGATATGCGGGCCTTGAGGTGGGCAGGGGCCAGGTGAGGGTGTCAAAATGTGCGTGTTGATGCATGTGTTACATGCGATCGTGCGAGGGACGGACGAATCGAGAGAGATGGTTGTTGTGTTACGGATGCTCCTCTCTCTCTCTCTCACACACACACACACAAGTAAAATAGAAGACCGTTCTCTCATGTATACACAAGTACACAACGTATCAGCATCTGTCTATGTCTCACTCATGCATGATCATTTGCACATTCACACCTCTCTATGTCTCTATCACACGCACACCGTATCCACATTGCCCTTCCGCCACAACACACATATGGACACATACACACGTTCTCTCTCAGTCACACACACAAAATCAGTATTAAAAAAAACTAGGGTGCACCTAAAACGTCCAAATCCAAATAAACACGAACTGGAGCTAAATTCAAATATATGGAAAAATTGTAGCGTCAAGAAATTTTCCCGGAAAAAATAAGTTGAGTAATATTCGGGGATTGTTTTCACACACACAAAAAGGTTCGGTGGATGTCCTTCGAGCGCGACACGGTGACGCACCGTTCGATCGACCGCGTGGCCGCGGTTCACGCGCTTGCACAAGATTCCGTATCATGGCTGTGGTAACTAATAAAAGTGTTGCCTAAGTCTAATGTTTACGTGTACTAGTACGGTTTTCTTTTAAGTTTGACCAACCCTATATAAAACTAAACTAAGCTCCCATACACACACTCATCAATATGCCGCCGCCGCCGTTGCGCATGCCAGCGCCCGCCTGCTCCGGCCAACAATTTCTTGCCCATCACCGCCATGTCGCCGCCAAGCCGAAGGCTCGCCCGCTCACGTCGTTTGCAGTCCCTCCTCGCGATGCCGCCACACTGCCAAGCACGCGAGCAGCTGGTGGAGCCGCGTCTATGCACGCAGCGTATGAAGAGGAGGACGAGCGCGTGCTCCAGCACGCCGGCGAGGAGGAACTAGCTTGTCATTGTCGTCTTCGCCCGCGCGGAGGAGGCGTGCATGGTGGCTGTCGCGGCGGAAGCCGGTCGCGCGCGCGTCGAGCCCGCAAACCGGGTGCGGACGTGGAATCTACCTTCGAGACCTTAAATGCCACGTGGATCCTCCAATCTGAAGGAGCAATTTGGGTTAGTCGACTCTTGTGAGCCGTTTGATGCAACATGGATGGCTAGAAGGGCTTCTTCAACCTCCGAAATTGATGCACAGTTCATCTTCTCAGCCCGCCACACGCCTAACCGCCTGCCTGCCGTCGCCGCGCCCTCCCCTGAACCGCCTGCTACCGCCATGCTCCCCCACTCCGCCATCCGTTTAACCCCGGACACGATCCATTTTTTCCTGCGAACTGCATTCCACACCCAACACTCATAAGATAGATCATGGGCACCCTGCCACCCTAATATAGATACTGGGGTAGCTTCTCTGCCGTCTTCTTCCTTCGCTCAGTCGAACTTCTTTCACAAATCGACTGACCCAAATTATACTACTAGTACGAACGTATTAAGTACAGTAGGAACACGAAGATATGAGAAGTAGTACCAACTGCAAGAAGAACAGTAGTAAGACATAGTACTAGTACTACTATACGTACTAAAGAGTTCAAATAACGAGAAAGAACATAAACATAGTTCTGCTGGGGCCTCAGTACAACACATCCTTGAAAATAAACTAAGCAACTAGTCCGCTTGACACTGCAGTAGAACTAGCATGAGCGACGGCACAGCCACCTACTCGGAGTCTGAGTCGACGTCCTCGACTTCATCCTCGTCCCTCCTCCTCTTCCTCTTTGCTGACGCTTCTTTGCTTGAACCGGACACTGGGCTCTACTTCTTCATCCAACCCTTGTAGATATTTAAACAAAGGTAGGCATCCATTGCTGCGTACAGGCTGTGATCTTCATCTAATGTCTTCGACTCCCATGCATGATGAAACTCGTGGTGAGGTTTCTTCAGTTTAGCGTACGAAGGATCAATCATGGTTGCTGCCAGGGTCAGCATTGAAGGCTGAGAGGAGGACACCAGGCTTGCCTTCTGGAGATCGAAGGGCTGGCCTACAACGAGGCCTATCCGACCCAGGACATCCCTGTCATTCCTAAAGTCTACAGTAACGAATTTCACTCTTTCGTCCTTGAGGAAGTTCTTAAAATCCTGGCACTCAACGTCGGCATGGCATATGTGGTAGACCAAGAACACGTTATGTACGCAAACCTGGATCACGGCGGGCTTCTTCTTCTCTGCCTCCTTTAGTTTCTTCTCTCTTTGCTGGACTGTGGTGTACTCGACATCTAGCCCAGTGACCCACTCATCCGTTGAACTGTTGAACATGCGTAGGAAGCGAGCAAGGCATGCTTTCACCATCGCGGATCCACGTGTGTAGATGACGAAGAACTCATCGCCGGTGATGGCTCTAACCTGGTACTCAGCAGCGACCATGGAGATTTGGGAGGCCATGGATTTTGGAGGAGGGTTAGGAGAAGTTGAACTGGTGTAATGTGAAAGGACGGGACGACTGGGAGCGAACTGTTGTAAGGTACTGTACTAGTAGAAGACGGGGACGAGTAGGCTATGCGAACGGCGTGGGGTTGCTGGCTTGCCCGGTGGATAAACGGCTGCAAGCCCCAAAGAGTTCTCGAGAACTATGCGGGGCCCACTAGATGTCATGTCTACTAGACCCATATCGTAGGCCTGACGGTATAGCTTCTGCCTGTTTGCACGCCATGCCGGCGCGTGGGTAACTTCACTTAATTCCGTCAACCGTCGCGCCTCCCACGACCTTCGCCTCCCTCGCGCGGTCGCGCCCTTTGAGACTTCGACCGGCTATAAATAAGCAATTTTTTGTGCCTACTCCGCATGCATGACACTCCCTCTGGTCCTTTTTACTTTCGTCAACCGTTTGCAAAGTGTTTGACCAAATTTATACTAAAAATATCAATATCTACAATACTGATTATAATGAGTATAAGAACTACTATTAGATGAGTTAAAGATTCTAATCCTGAACTAACCCTGAAGTAACTCTAGCGAAAGAGGTGTTTGGATGACAGGGTTAGATGGAGCGCGGATACGGCGAGGTCCCTTCATGGGCGGTGCGAGAGAGGGATCTGCTACAGGGAGAGCGAGAGAAAAATGTGTTTTTTAGTGTCCCGAGAAGAACTAACCCAAATAAGCACCTCTTGGGTGGGTTAGATTTTTTTTGGGTTAGTTGAGTTCAAACTAACCCAAACTAACTCTAACACATGGATCCAAATAGGGCCAAGGTTAGCTATTAGAGTACTACTACGTCCCTTCTAGTTTAAAGGGCTCGATTCAAAATTTTCACCTACTCTTAGCAAGATAGAGGCGGTGGAATAGTTTTTGTAGTTCTTCACAAAAAAAATGTGTTTACCAATGCATGCATGAACACTAGTTACTCTAACCCCCCTCTCTTCTTTAATTCTTTGCCACATCAGCATGTTTGCTATTCCCGTGTGCATGATACCACCTAAGATACCACCATTATGGCTAGCCTTAATCATCGCATGCAATAATTTAGTGCACCTTGAAATATGAACATGTGTGGGGCGTGTATGTTTTTAATGACTTGAGACTATACCTAGCCCGGCATGCAAGATGAGAGTTATTATGCACCGTTCCCCATACCTGCAGGAAGCCCGTTCGTCTCCAAATCTTTTCCTCTCCATGTGTGGAAACAATATGCCTGCCAGACTCTCCTTCTCCCTTCGGCGGTCCCACCACTCCACCCCGTGTGGAAAAAATCTGCATGCATGACTCTCCTCCCCCCGTGCTCGTCCAATCCGTTGTGACCAGCAATATTTCCACCCCTTCCCACACCCATGTAGCTGTTACTCCCTCCTTTCCGGTTTATAGGGCTTATCTCAAAATTTTAGTTTTTCCATTTTATAAGGCTCAATTTGGTTGTTTCCCATCACATGTTCAGATTCCAAAGTGCATTAAATCATTGCATGCAAGTATTAAGAGAAAATTGACCAATGCATGTAATTTATGCATGCATGCATTGCAATTAATGCATTGGTAAACATACTTTTTTGAGGAAAACAAGAGCATTAATTGGGTGCTTTTGCAAACTACAAAAAGTATTCCACCACTTACCATCTACCTTGGTTGGTGAGATTTTTGAATTGAGCCTTATAAACCGGAAATGAGTACGTTAATCACGCAACATATCTTCTGGGACGCTGCTTCAGTTACTTAACTGCAAGTGCATTGGGTCACTGACATATGGGCCCAACACGGGTCTAGCACACATGTCAGTGACGCAACTGGACCTGCAGTTAAGTCAGTGCAGCTCAGTCCATATCTTACATAGGTGTGCCATTGCTCGCTATAAATATTGTGCCTCCCACGACATCGCTATCTCCTCCCCCTCACGTTCATGTTCATCGCTATCTCCTCCCCCTCCCCCTCACGTCGACCACCATGGCATCGCCCCTCCCAAGCCCTAGGCGCCCCTCGCTGCACCACGCGGACGGTCACGCGTCGCCGTTTCGTTCCTCGCCGCCACTAGTCGAGGAGGACGCGTCGGCGTTCCGCTCCTCGCCGCGACATGTCGAGGTGGACATGTCGCCGTTCCGTTCCTCGCCGCCACTAGTCAAGGAGGACGCGTCGGCGTTCCGCTCCTCGCCGCGACGCGTCGAGATGGATGCGTCAGCGTTCCCAATCTCACCAGCACGCGCGTCGAAGGACGCGTCGGCGTTCCCAATCTCGCCAGCACGCGCGTCGGAGGACGCGTCGGCTCCCCGCTACGGGGAGAACGCCGCGCCGCCCGCCGAGCCCCCCCAGCCTTGAGGAGCTTTGGAAAGAAATGGATGTCGCCTTGTGGGAGGCTTTGCCTCCAGTAGAGCGCGCCAAAATAGAGGCGGAGAAGAAGGCCGAGGAAGAGAAGCGCACCGCGGAACAAGCTGCCTGGCAGGCCTATGTCGCGTCTGAGAGAGTCAGGCAATTGGCTCTTTGGCAGAAGGCTCGTGCGAGGGCCGTGAGGGTGGCGGAGGACGCCCGTGGCGAAGCCCTGAGTGCAGTCGGGCCCAAGCGCCTCATCTACGCTTGGTGGTACGTGGACCGGGTGCACGCTTCTAGTGAGGAGGAGTACCTCTTGGCGCCGGATCACCACACCGGTGAGATCGCGCTTGCCCGCCGGCAAGCCGCCAATCAGCACCTCGCGAGTTGCGAGGCTGAGGAAGAGGCGTTGTGTCGGCGCGCTGGGAAACAGCCGCGCACCAGGGCACTCGTGGCGCGCCGCAAGCGCTCCTGCGAGCGCCGTGGCTTTTAGTAGGAGTATAATTTTTGTTTCATAAGGCGATCTCATTAGTTTTGGGACGCAATGATAAATCCCGAACGTTCAGGAATTATTAGCGTCCTTAATTAAGTATGTAAAAGGGAAAGTTTGGAAACCTTGTGTATTCGTACGCATTTTGCAAGTACGTGCATATAGCACAAACTTTACTATATACTATCGCACTACACATCTCTCTTTATATATGCTTGCAGACTGTGCTACTCCCTCCGTCCAGGTCAATAAGTCATCTTTGGTTGTGCACCGTGACCAAGGAGGGAAGACTTATACACCTAGATGGAGGGAGTACTACTATTACTTATGTACATGCAAATGCACGTTTTAACATTACGATGCGGTTTTTGTAAAAGTAGAAAAACAACACTAGTCAAGCTTGTGAAACGATTCAATGCAAAACAAATGCAAAAATGATCATTTGATTGTTTACTTTTAGCTTCCTTCTCTGTGGTTATCTCTCTGTCATACTTTGTACGGAGTATCTCACTGGTCGGAAAGGCATGCAAATTCCCAAACCGCTTCCTACACCCTGTATCGAATTTTTTGCCTAACAAGTTGTGCTGTGCAATTGGAATTCCAACTTGAGTACTACTACTAGTAGGAGTACCAGGGGCCAGTTCTTTTAGGCTTCTAGATTAGTAATCCCATAACTACTACCTCCGTCCTGGTTTATTGGTCCCCATTGTAATCTGTGTCAAATTTTGATCATAAATTTAACTAATGAAATGTTATCTTTGGTCAAAATTTAGCACAAATTACAATGGTGAGGAATAAACCAGAACGGAGGTACTACAAGTAGTAGTTTAGAAGCCCAAATAAATGAGTGAGTCGCCTTAATGTTACTCTCCACTGTGACTAGTCTTATGGGAAAAGCTGGGGAAGCCGCCAAAAGAACTGGCCCTAGGAGTAGTAGCTAGGGATCGAGTGTGCGAGATGAACCGGAGAAAGTAAATGCAGAGAGATGAAATGCAAAAAAGACGGAGGGATGTGATGGTTGCTTTTCCGTTTATTTTACCAGGCCACTTATTACTGGGAGTGGTTGGGTTTTGTGATATGACGGCTTTACTGCCGCGCCACGAGCAGGGTGAGACTCCCGTGCAGCGCCGCCATCTACACCAGTACTCGGTCGTGGTTTACTACATTGGTCGTTGTTTATCCCCCATTGAATTTGACTGAAGTTTAACTGACAAAATGTTAGTGCATGTCAACAAAAACAATATCGTTGGATCCGTATTTGAACATAGTTTTCAATGATATAATTTTAGGTGACATGCATCATCATTTATCGTAGTATATATAATGTTAGTTCAATTTTTGGTCGTACTAATCTATAGTAAGGTGCCCGTGCGTTGCACGGAAGAGTGAAATGCATTGATCGGGGAGTTGTTGATTTTGACAAAGGATGTGGGGGTCATCTCATGTGTAACGGGTATCGATAGGTTTCTTCGGATATTATTTCATCTCTAGAGCTCACAAACATCCGGGTGAAATAGATAAAAAAGTATATTTTGCAAACAAAAGCGTTCAACTGTTCAACCTGCATCCAAAACTTGTGAAGAAATAACTCTTATTGTGCTTTGCAAGAAATGATCATCAAGAATTAGTTTTTGAGTATGCATTGTTATACATGTTGGCTACAGATGACATGGCACTTTCTTATAGTCAGCAGTTGGCTATACTATTTAAGTATTAACCATGCCCTTATACACCTAGACGGAGGGATTAAATTAGGATGACTTGGAAGGGGGTAGAGGATATGTAAGAAATGGTTCATCATAAGTCTTTCACCAGTACTGTAGTAAAAATTCATATATGGAAGATTCTAGACTAAACCATAAATGGATACACTTTTATTCATGCGTGATACTCCAATAGAGCAAGATCATGCATGGAAGTCTCCACATGCTTAGACAGCGGATTACATTGAGCGAAGACTAATGATCAACATTTAACTTGATAATGCAGATGTCCAGGCGAACCTCCTTGGAGTCCCCGTGCACATTGTTGGGAGTCAAATAATACCGTGCGTCTTCCATGTCCATATCGGCGGGAAGGTCCCAGCTCGGCAGAGTCCAAGTCAGCTTGACGTAGCCTGTGTCACCGCCCACGTACCTCCGAGGGGTAATAATAGTGAGCACGCACCCGTACATCGGCCTCGTGTCAGTGTCAGCGTCAGCGGCGTCGCGTCCAATCCATTTGAGTTAATTGCGTGTATGATTCTCCCTCTATAAAAAGTTAATTGCACCGTTAATCTTGTATTCTAAGTACTCTGTGGGTTCCACTGTCAGTACAGTGTACATGACTTGCAGGCTAGCTACAGATTTGTACAGAAAGTTAAAAAGAAACAAATCCATCCTTAATCCTGTATTCTAAGTACTCTGTGGGTTCCACTGCCAGTACAGTAGCGAAAGAAGTATAGTATATATTAAAAAAATATATAAAAAGCTAAAGTTTAGGACAGAATTCGAACTCAGGTCATCGCGCTGCGAGTATTCGGCCCGGACCAGTACACTAGGTGCTGGTGCGGAGAATGCAAGAGATAAACCTTTATAACAATGAGCCCGTCCGTTGCAACGGATCCAAAGTAGAATAATACATATTCACAAATTTGAAAGAAAACAATTTACTTTTGATATACATATCACTAAAAATATCTTATGTTTCACTCCAAACAGTTTACTTTTGATATAACAATGATTGGACCAGTACTGTGATCACTCAAGCAAGTTGTCTGACTTCGATATGACCCTACGCTGCTGGTATGTGTCTCGTAAGTCAAGTGGCGTGCTGTAGGCATCATCACTTGTCCACTTCCCGCAGCACATATTCGCTTCTCCATCTTTGTCCGCTCTTCCATCCCCGCTAAGGCGCCTCCCCCCTCGTCCAATCTTCCGTCCCCGCTAAGGCGCCTCCCCCTCGTCCGAAACCCAAGCACTAACAATGGCAGAACCGAGCAGCGTCCGCCGAAAGAGTGGCTGGAATTCGCTCCCCACAGAGGTAATCAAGCTCATTGTTTCACGTGTGGACAATCTCAGTACCATGCCGCTCGCCGCGTGCTCGTCGGGGCTGTACCGTTTACTCAAAGCCCTCAGGCTGGAGCTTTTCAAGCCAGCTCCTTGCTTGCTGATGCCGCCTGATCTTCAGAAACGGCGTGTCACGCAGCATAACGATCGTCAGGTGGCAAGCATCAACCCCCTTGACTGCGATCCGATCCCCATCACCCTCAACTACATTAATGGTATGTACTGGGTCGGCATGAACATGTCTTGGATGGTGCTCATCGACGGTCGCGGCAGCTGGATGCTCGTGGAGGTCTACACCCGGCGATTGATCCCCCTTCCTTCGATTAACACTGCACTGCTTTGGCACCGCGGCCCAGAATACTCGGAATCTTACAGTAGCCAACATGATACCAAGTTCGATTTGCTCAAGGTTGTAATCTGCCAAGTGCCCACAAGATCTGCGAATTATAAACACTTCAGGCTAATTGCGTTCTTCAACTGCGGTCTCGCCTATCTGACAGGTCACTGCGGTAAGTGGATAAATCTGCACGTCCATCGCAGGATCATACATCCTCCATGGTTCTCTGATGCCATTGAACACAAGGGCTTCATTTACGCTATCGACTCCTTCTATGGCTGGACATATTGCTGGCCTACTCCAGTCATCGCTACAAATGGCTGTTACAGCAGTATGTTACTTTCCTATGATATCATGATGGCTTGCTTATATTACTGTCAACATTTACTGAAAAAATATTCATGCTCATAACATGCTGTTCTTAAGATTGACTACATCAAGAGCCCTTTTTTATTTGACTCCAACTTTGTTTTGAGGGTTATTTGACTTGATATGATGTTGTAGGCCGCCTGGTGTCCCTACCCTTCCCAATCCCAGAACCTTTCAAAGAAAAGCGGCATGGCAGTTGCATGTGGTTCCTGGATTGATCAGACGACGGTGAACGATTGATGATCGTTCGCACGTACCGGACGTGTTGTTTCGCGGAATACAATCACAGTCACTGCAAGGTCTTTGAGCAGGATCCCAGCTTCTCTGGGCCTTCAGGAATTTTTGACTGGAGGTCGGTAAGTAGCCTTGGTACACGCTCTCTGTTTGTCAGACTGAATTATCCGATTAACCAGGAGATAACCGACGGCAAGGATCATGATGGCAGCGCGGTTTCATTCATCAGGCAAAACTGTGTGTACACAGCGTACCATGCGTCTCTGCATGCACCATACCCTGATATGTGCCGCCATGCTCTGCAGCCCAAAGTAGGAGAGAGGGTCGCAAGTATCAGACTTTGACCTGCTGGCTGGAGTTTCCCCCGTCAGGCACCCATCTGGTTCAAGCCGTCAGCCAATCTCCACAGCTTAATAAATAGTAACGTCTAACTGAGCCAGTTAGTTAGATGCGTACACTTGGTGTAGTAGGATCTTTATTTAGTTTGATGCATACACTTGTTCTTTTTTGGTAGCCCTTTTGTAATGATGGCTGATGTTTGGTTTGGAAGAGAGAGCTGCGTCTTCACTCTTCTGGCCTTCTTACTGCTTCTGTTGCATCCCCAGCCCTGGTTGCTGCTGCTACTGTTTTCAATGTACAATCAGTAGTATATTTCATCTGTTGGTTGAATAAATGTGTTGTTAGAACGACAAACACAATGTTTTGGAAGTCGTTGCACGGTTCAATCCTTTAGTGCCCCGTACCGTACGTAGCGCATACTATTTTTTGTACGGAACACATTTTCCACTTGTTGATAACATGCAGCCCACTGATGAAGGCCCAATAGAGAAGTCCATAATTAACTCGAAGGGAGGCTCTCACATGAATCCGGCCAGGTACATGCTCATGGTCACCTAAACATAAATAAGTAAATAAATAAATAAAGCTAAATGCTCATGCACTAGTTCTTTAAATTCACGATTTAACAGGAGGATATTATTTCCTATGATAGTGTCGTTACATTCAGTCGATATTATTCTTCGGCAAAGATAGCGACCTGTCTTCTTTCTCCCAGCATTTTCTTCCTGCAACTAGCGGACCCATGCAAATCATAGTCAACGTCGTAAATAGATCCGGTCCATTTTTTTAATAAGAATGTCCAACCCAGCCCAGCACATTGGCGACAACACTTTATCCTCCGCCTTGGTGCGCTCGCCGTGGCGCCGCCGTCCGGTCCTGTCAACATAGTTTTTTTCGAAACGGTCCCTGTCAACATAGTGAATCGGGAGAGGACTGTAGTTGTGAGCATGACAGTACGGACCCACCAGGTCCACTCCCGAACAGAAGCAAGCGCCTCTTTTACTACTGAGATGAACCCCTCGTTTTTTACTCTAATCCACCCTCCCGATATCTGGGACCCACATCATTTTTAACGTATAGTCAATTAACGACAGAATTGCACAACTTTTTTTTAGTAGTAACTCGGAGGAGCAGGCTATAAACTGGGTTGTGCGGTCTCTATGGCCCGTCTAACAACATGACCAGCCCAGTAGTTTTTTCTTTGGGAAAATAGGTAGCCCAATATTTCTTTTTGAAGAATACCCAAGCTAGGCCTATTTGTTTTCTCCGACTTACTGGGCTGCAAATCTTTCAAGACGAGGAGGGATGCATTCTGGCCTGGCCAAAGAGTATGGTGTAACGCCTCGGATCCGATGCGCCAGGTGTCTTCCAGTTATTCGCTGTCATTGCCATGTCATGTGCTTGCGTGTTGCATTTTGCCATGTCATCATCTACATTGCATCCTCATGTTTTTGAAAACTTGCATCTGGTCCTTTCCCCCGTTGTCCGTTTCGTGATCCGACACTCTCACACGCGCCCGTTGCACCTCTCTGACCTCGTTTCGTGAGTGGCATTTAAATGTTCTCGGAATGGGATGAAACTTGGCGTGCAGTGTTGTTTTAGAGTAGGTAGACCGCCTGCCAATTTTTGTTCCATTTGGAGTTCGTTTGACGCCCCAACGGTTAACCGCGTAGCCCGAAACCCCTCTCTCTTTGCAGCCCAGCCCCTCTTCACCACAGCCCATGAGCCCATCCAAACCCCCTCCATGCTCTCAGTCGTTCGATCACGATCGTGTGGGCGAAAACTGCACCTCATTTGGACACTCCTAACTCCCTCTACCTATAAATAGATGCCTCCCCCCGAAATTCCGCAGTCCAAACCCTAGCCCCGCTCCTCTCTCCGCGCCGGACATGTCCGTCTCCGCCGGACACAGTCGCCGCCGCCGCCCGCGCCAATCCGGGCATGCCACGTGGCATCCGCCGCCGCTCTCCACCGCCGGCCCGCGAACCCGCAGCGGGCCCGCGAGGCCCATCCGCCGCCGCCCGCCTCCCGCGCCGCCCGCCCCCGACGCCGCGCGCCCGCCCGCGCGCCGCCGCCCTCGCCCTCCGTCGCCGCTGCCTCCTCGCGAGCCCCGCACAACGCCGGCCACCGCGCACCGTCCCGCCGCCCGTGCGCCGGCCACCGCGCGTCGTCGCCGGAGCTCCAGCCTCCGCCGCCGCACCTCTTCACCGGCGCCGCCCCCGCGCCGCCTCGCCCCGTCCGCTCGACCTCCCCGACCTCCTCGGCATCCACGCTGTCGCCGGAGGAGCTCGCCGCCGGCGTTGACCTGCCCCTGGACCAGATCCACCGGGAGGTGAATCAAACACCTCCGCCGTCCCGGATATCTTCGTCCCGATCCTCTCCGTCCAGTTTTTCCGCGGGGTATAATTTTCACCGTCCTGAAATTTGCATATTCTGGTGCTCTGTTCGTCATGCCATAACCTCATGTGTGCTGCTCTGTTTTGTGCGTGTAATATTTCAAAATGTTCATTGAGAGGTGCTCTTCATTTTGCTCCATTGTGCAATGCTTGTTTGAATCCATCTTGATGCCCTTATCAGCGTTGCAAGAGTGCTATGTGATGTTGTCTGCTGTAACTTAACATAACTTGCTGTTTTGTCATTTTTGTTGCATTTTGTGTCTGCATATTTTGTGCATCGTGTCTACATGTTTTAAGAGCATATCCATGACATCTTTACAGTGGTGCAAGCCTTGTATTTTGTTATGCCCTGTAGTGAGTGCATCAAGCTTGTGAAGTGGACTACTTGCTGTTAATGTTCTGTCAATGCTGAAACTGTTATATCATGTTGCTATATTTTCTTGATGCTACCAATTAATCTATGCATAATCTGGAGATGTACATTAAAGATGTTTTTTCTATAAATCTGATGCTCTATCAATGCGTGCCTTCGGTTGCATTTATAGACTACTGTAGCTTATTTAAATCGTGCTCTAAAGTTGCTAAACAATGTTGCTGTTAGCCTGTTAACATTAAGTTCAGTTTTGCCATGTGTTTTGCTAGTGGTCCATGCACCCTATGAACTTTCTATTGCCATTCTTAGCTTCATGAACATGTATTCTTACTGTTGCTTACCTTTTCATGCCATTTAATGCTCTGTAGTGAGTTGTACAAGCTCACCAACATGCCTACTTATCGTTGTTCCTGCCATGTGCTGTTATTTTCACCGTCTGAATCTGCCATATCATTTTCCATGTTTGCATGGGTGCTACTATCTTTTCTGTTGATCTTTGGAATAAGTTATGTAAGGGAGTTTTGTTAATTGCTTTTAGTACTAGCATTCCATGCCTTTGGTTGCCATGGTAAGTTCCTGTATCATGTTGTTTGATAGCTCTAAACTTTGCAACCTGATGTTATTTGTGTCATGTCTAGTGAAATTCTGCAAGTCTGTGAAACTGTTATTATTTGCAATCTTGCCATGTCCTTTTGAGCATGTTCTAGTGATTTCTGGAGATAGCTCAGTGTTCATGTTTTGTAATGCTTTACCTATAGATCACGTCCATGTCATTTTTTTCTTCATGTTGAGGTGCTGTAGCATGTTGTTTTGATACTTGCAAGTTCCCTAGTTGCTGTTTTGGACAGCTTGCCCTTTAAACTTGTTTCATGTGTATGTGATGAACCGTTGCTCTGTTTTGAGTGTGCTCTACATGAAAATTGCTTAGTTTTGCATGTAGTCTCATGTGACCTTGTTGCATCCATGTTTTGAGTGTGTTTGCTTGATGTTTGAATGCATTTTGCATCAATGCCATGTTTAACTTGTTTTGCTCACATCTTCTAGGCCGTAGCTCCAAATTAAATGAACTTTATATGTAACTTGACTAGAATTTCGTGTAGATCATCATGGTGCATCTTAACTTGCTGTTTAACAACTTGAAAATAAGGTTTATTCATATCTGGACCAATTTCGAAATTTGCATATGAGGACTTACCGGAATTGTTATATGTTGTTTTCGGCCTCATTTAAACTTGCTTTGATGTGTTGTTCTAATATGCATCATCTCTTGCCATGCGTAGCCTCATGTAGCCTTGTCATGCATCATACTTGGTTGAGCATCATGCCTTGTTCATGTGTGGTGTGTTTACCATGTTGTGTGCTTCTTCTCGATAGTTCCCGTTTCGTTGCGATCGTGAGGATTTGTCCGTCTACGCTTGGTTCGTCTTCGTGGCTTCATCTTCTTCATGGATTCGTTCTTCTTCCTAGCGGGATTTCAGGCAAGATGACCGTCACCTTGGATCTCATTACTATCATTGCTATGCTAGTTGCCTCGGTGCTATCGTTATGCCGCGTTACCTACCACTTGCTTATCAAGCCTCCCAAATTGACATGAACCTCTAACCTTTGTCACCCTTCCTAGCAAACTGTTGTTTGGCTATGTTACCGCTTTTGCTCAGCCCCTCTTATAGCGTTGCTAGTTGCAGGTGAAGATGAAGATTGCTCCATGTTGGATTATGTTTATGTTGGGATATCACAATATCTCTTATATTATTAATGCATCTATATACTTGGTAAAGGGTGCAAGGCTCGGCCTTATGCCTGGTGTTTTGTTCCACTCTTGCCGCCCTTGTTTCCGTCATATCGGTATTATGTTCCCGGATTTTGCGTCCCTAACGCGGTTGGGTGTTATGGAAACCCCTTGACAGTTCGCCTTGAATAAAACTCCTCCAGCAAGGCCCAACATTAGTTTTACCATCTGCCTACCTACCACCTATACTTTTCCCTTGGGAGTAATTAACCCGCGGGTCATCTTTATTTTAGCCCCCCCGGGCCAATGCTTCTCCAAGTGTTGGTCTGAACTAGAGCCACTTGCAGCGCCACCTCGGGGAAACTTGAGGGCTGGTTTTAGTTGTACGTAGTGCTCATCCGGTCGTGGCCTGAGACGAGATACGTGCGGCTACTATCAAGGTGTCGGCACGCCGGGAGGTCTTGCTGGACTTGTTTTACCATTGTTGAAATGTCTTGTAACCGGAATTCTGAGACTGATCGGGTCTTTCCAGGAGAAGGAATATCCTTCGTTGATCGTGAGAGCTTATCATGGGCTAAGTTGGGACACCCCTGCAGGGTTTGAACTTTCAAAAGCCGTGCCCGCGGTTATGTGGCAGATGGGAATTTGTTAATATCCGGTTGTAGTAAACTTGAAGTAAACTCTTTTAAAATACACCAACCGCGTGCGTAACCGTGATTGTCTCTTTTCGGGGTTGTTCGAGAGGAGAACACAGTTTTTGGGTTATGTTTGACATAAGTAGGAGTTCAGGATCACTTCTTGATCATTACTAGTTGACGACCGCTTGTTAAGCTCCTCTTCTCGCTCTTGTTTCGTAAGTTATCGACCATACTTTTCTTAGTCGCTGCTGCAACCTCACCACTTTACCCCTTCCTTACCCATTAAGCTTTGCTAGTCTTGATACCCATGGTAATGGGATTGCTGAGTCCTCGTGGCTCACAGATTACTACACCAACAGTTGCAGGTTCAGGTTATCCGATGATCATGACGCGAGAGCGATGTTTACTCATGTTGGAGTTCTTCATCTTCGCCGTCGATCTTGGGTTAGGTTCCGGGTCGGCAGCCTGGGCTAGCAGGGTGGATATTGTTTGAGTTTCTATTTCTGTTTCATCCGTAGTCGGATGTTGTTCTCATGTATGTTATGTATTCCTGGGCGTTTGTGCCTTTTGTATGTATCCCCATCTATTATGTAATGTTGATGTAATGATATCTACCTTGCCAAAGTGTGTTAATATGCGGTTCTATCCTTGGTGGGACCTTCGAGTCTCTTTAGGATAGTATCGCGTATTGGGCGTGACATATGGTCAATGTCTTAAAAGTAATATCAAAAGGGATTGAAAATTCCAAAAAAAATTATAGCAAATGGGATATTAGTTTCTTTTTTGTTTTTGTTCTTCACTGATATCTTATACTCCCTCCGTCCAAAAATTCTTGTCTTAGATTAGTCTAGATACGGATGTATCCAATACCAAAACATGACTTGATACATCCGTATTTAGACAAATCTAAGACAAGAATTTTGGGACAGAGGGAGTATTTCATTGGATTTAACATGACATAGTACTAATTTATTTTTAAATTTGTTTTAATATGGCTACTAATTTTTGGATTAAGAATATTTTTCCCCAGCAAAAATTTGCGAATTTTCAAAATTTCCTACATATTTAGTTAATTTTTTAAACCCTGGTACTGACCAGAAAATGGGCAGCAATTCTAAAAATGGAAAACGGGCTGCAATAAATTCCATATGAATTAGAAAATGAGTAAAAAATATAAAAATAATAGAAAATGGGCTGTACACGCCACAGATTTCGAGGCTGACTTGTTTACGCAAGGCTTTGTCAGTCAACACACGATTCTAGCAGCAGTGACTGTTGAATGTCCATCCAACGGCCGACGTGCTTCTTCAATCTCTGATCTTGCTACTCCAGCCGCCTAAACTAGCGCCGGTGGGACTGCCTGCTCCCTCCTCTTGTGGCCCACTGTGATGCTGCGCAGGCTTCCCCGGCCCACCCTACTCCCTCCGCTGGGCTGGCTGCACGCAATCAACTGCCTCCTTATTACGCGAAAAACTGATTACTCCCACTGACATCTGGGGCGCACCGGTTGGGAGGCTGACCTGTGGGCCTACTAAGTTGACGCGTACGCAGGGCTTGTCAACTTAGTCAACAAACGATTCTAGTAGCAGTAACCGTTGGATTTGAATCGAACGGTCCTGCTGCTTCTTCAGTCGCTGCTCTTCTTGCACCGGCCACCCAAACCAGCGCCGGCGAGTGATACGTATCCAACGTATGTATAATTTATGAAGTATTCATGCTATTATATTATCCATCTTAGATGTTTTATATGCATTTATATGCTATTTTATATGATTTTTGGGACTAACCTATTAACCTAGAGCCCAGTGCCAGTTTCTGTTTTTTTCATGTTTTTGAGTTTTACAGAAAAGGAATACCAAACGGAGTCCAATGGACGTGCCAATTTTTGACGATTTTTTATGGACCAAAAGAAGACCCCGGAGCAAAAGAGTTGGGCCAGGAGAGTCCCGGGCTGCCCACGAGGGTGGGGGGCGCGCCCACCCCCTGGGCGTGGGCCCCTGCCTCGTGGACAACTCGGAGACCCCCCTGACGTGAGACCTACGCCAAAAAATCCTATAAATACTGAAACCTCCAGAAAACAGAATAGATCGAGAGTTCCACCGCCGCAAGCCTCTGTAGCCACCAAAAACCAATCGGGAGCCTGTTCCGGCACCCTGCCGGAGGGGGGATCCCTCACCGGTGGCCATCTTCATCATCCCGACGCTCTCCAGGACGAGGAGGGAGTAGTTCACCCTCGGGGCTGAGGGTGTGTACCATTAGCTATGTGTTTGATCTCTCTCTCTCTCGTGTTCTTGAGGTGATACGATCTTGATGTATCACGAGCTTTGCTATTGTAGTTGGATCTTATGATGTTTCTCCCCCTCTACTCTCTTGTAATGGATTTAGTTTTCCCTTTGAAGTTATCTTATCGGATTGAGTCTTTAATGATTTGAGAACATTTGATGTATGTCTTGCGTGGGATAACCGTGGTGACAATGGGTTATTCATTGATTCACTCGATGTATGTTTTGGTGATCAACTTGCGGGTTCCGCCCATGAACCTATGCATAGGGGTTGGCACACGTTTTCGTCTTGACTCTCCGGTAGAAACTTTGGGGCACTCTTTGAGGTTCTATGTGTTGGCTGAATAGATGAATCTGAGATTGTGTGATGCATATCGTATAATCATACCCACGGATACTTGAGGTGACATTGGAGTATCTAGGTGACATTAGGGTTTTGGTTGATAGGTGTCTTAAGGTGTTATTTTACTACGAACTCTAGGGCTGTTTGTGACACTTATAGGAATAGCCCAATGGATTGATCGAAAAGAATAACTTTGAGGTGGTTTCATACCCTACAATAATCTCTTCGTTTGTTCTCCGCTATTAGTGACTTTGGAGTGACTCTTTGTTGCATGTTAAGGGATAGTTATATGATCCAGTGATGTTATTATTGTTGAGAGAACTTGCACTAGTGAAAGCATGAACCCTAGGCCTTGTTTCCTAGCATTGCAATACCGTTTACGCTCACTTTTACCACTTGTTACCTTGCTGTTTTTATAATTTCAGATTACAAAAACCTATATCTACCATCCATATTGCACTTGTATCACCATCTCTTCGCCGAACTAGTGCACCTATACAATTTACCATTGTATTGGGTGTGTTGGGGACACAAGAGACTCTTTGTTATTTGGTTGCAGGGTTTTTTGAGAGAGACCATCTTCATCCTACACCTCCCACGGATTGATAAACCTTAGGTCATCCACTTGAGGGAAATTTGCTACTGTCCTACAAACCTCTGCACTTGGAGGCCCAACAACGTCTACAAGGAGAAGGTTGCGTAGTAGACATCAAGCTCTTTTCTGGCGCCGTTGCCGGGGAGGTGAGTGCTTGAAGGTATATCTTTAGATCTTGCAATAGAATATTTTTGTTTCTTGTTTTATCGCTAGTTTAGTTTATAAAAGAAAACTACAAAAAAATGGAATTGAGTTTGCCTCATACGCTTCATCTTTTTAATATCTTTCGTGAGTATGATGGAAAGGAAAATTGTGCCAAAGTGTTAGAAGAAGAAGTCTATAAAATGTTTGGCACTAAATATTTGAACGACGAGCATGATGGCAATGTTGTTAGTATGGATTCCTTGAATATCTATGATGCTAATGATATGCAAAGCCACAAGCTTGGGGAAGCTATGTTTGATGAAGATGATATTTTTTTGTCCCCCAAGCTTTGATGAGCAAATTTACTATGATGAAAGCATGCCTCCTATCTAGGATGATTATTGTGATGACACGTATGCTCTAAAGAATAATGATAACCATGAAACTTGTCATCTTGATCTTAATTTTCAATCATATGATAGTTATTTTGTTGAGTTTGCTCCCACTACTATTGAAGAGAAGAATTTTGCTTATGTGGAGAGTAGTAAAATTTCTATGCAAGTAGATCATGAAAAGAATGCTTTAGGTGCTGGCTATATTGTTGAATTCATTCATGATGCTACTGAAAATTATTATGAGGGAGGAATATATGCTTGTAGGAATTGCAATAATACCAAGTTTCCCCTCTATGTGCTTAAAGTTTTGAAGTTATGCTTGTTTTGCCTTCCTATGCTAGTTGATTATTGTTCCCATAAGTTGTTTGCTCACAAAATCCCTATGCATAGGAAGTGGGTTAGACCTAAATGTGCTAGTCATATTCTTCATGATGCTCTCTTTATGTTTCAATTCTTATCTCTTATGTGAGCATCATTGAAATCATCATGCCTAGCTAGGGGCGTTAAACGTTAGCGCTTGTTGGGAGGCATCCCAATTTTTATTTTTGTTCTTTATTTTTGGTTCTGTTTAGTAATAAATAAATCATCTAGCCTCTAGTTAGATGTTGTTTTGTGTTTTAATTAGTGTTTGTGCCAAGTAGAACCTTTGGGAAGACTTGGGTGAAGTCTTTATGATCATGCTGTAAAAAACAGAAACTTTAGCGCTCACGAGATTAGCTAAAACGTTTTACTAGAGAGTGATATTTAGTTGATTCTTTTTGAAGATGATTACTAGACAAATTCCTCAGGTCCACCAATTTATTTTAGAATTTTTGGACTTCAAGAAGTATACGTTTGATACAGATTACTACAGACTGTTCTGTTTTTGAGAGATTCTGTTTTCTATGAGTTGTTTGCTTATTTTGATGAATCTATGGGTAGTATCGGAGGGTATGAACCATAGAGAAGTTGGAATACAGTAGATTTAAAACCAATACAAATAAAGAATGAGTTCATTACAGTAACTTTAAGTGGTGTTTTCTTTTCTTTCGCTAACGGAGCTTACGAGTTTTCTGTTGAGTTTTGTGTTGTGAAGTTTTCAAGTTTTGGGTAAATATTCGATGGACTATGGAATAAGGAGTGGCAAGAGACTAAGCTTGTGGATGCCCCGGTAGGCATCCCACCTTTCTTCTTCAACAATTATCGGTTAGTATCGGTTGGGCCTAAGTTTTTGCTTCTTCACATGATGAGTGCTATCCTTGAAATGTCGTTTTATTTTGTTTTGCTCATTGTTTGAATAATATCCCAAGATCTGAAATTCTTAAATGAGAGAGAGTCTTCACCTTGATACATAATTATTTAACTACTCATTGATCTTCACTTATATCTTTTTGGAGTAGTTTGTCATTTACTCATGTGCATCACTTATATCCTATGAGTAAATGGTTGAAAGATTTGAATGTCATAAATCTGAAATTATGTATGTTTCATATGCCTTTCCCATGGGGAGTAATGCCTTCACATATAAGAAGTAGAGGTGGTAAATTTATTGAAGGTTAGCAAACGTTGTATTGGTCACTTGAACAATTCATGAAAGAATATTAAAGGAAGAGAGATTTCACATATAAATATACTATCTTGGACATCTTCTATGATTGTGAGCCCCATTAATTATTTTCAAACCTGAGCAAATTAGTTGAAGTTGGACAAGGAAGACAACATAATGAGTTATGCTTGGGTATATTTGTATAGAAGTTATATTGTTATGGATCCTCTAACATGTGGTGCTTGCTATTTAGAATCCTTTGCTAGCCAAAATATCTGTACTAAGCGGGAATACTGCTTGTGCATCCAAATTCCTTGAACCAAGTTTCTTCCATGAGTGTCCACCATATCTACCTATATGCGGTATTTACCTGCCGTTCCAAGTAAATTTGCATGTGCCAAACTCTAAACCTTCAAATAATAATCTATTTTGTATGCCCGAATCGCTCATGTAGCGACTAGGGGCTAGCAGTATCTTCCATGCTAGGTGGGTTATTCTCACGATGAGTGGACTCCGCTCATCATTCACGAGAAGATGGCTGGTAACTAGGATGCCCAGTCCTATGATCAAAAGATCAAAAACAAATTCGCAAATAATTTAAACAAAACTCCCCCAGGATTGTTGAAAGTTGGACGGCACAAGTTGTTTCGGACAAGCCGTGGAGTGTGATTGTTGGTGGAGGGGGAGTAAAATCTTTACCTTTCTGCGTGGGAACCGCCTATGATGTATCTAGTATGGAAGATATTGGGAACTCTTGGTCATTATGTTGACAATGAAAGCATATCTCTCAAAATTATTTTCATCTCTGTTTTTGCTTCGAGCTCTGGCACCTCTGCAAATCCCTGCTTCCCTCTGCGAAGGGCCTATCTTTTACTTTTATGCAAGAGTCAGTAGTATTCCTTCTCATTCCAACCTACTGTTTAGTTGGCAAGCATCATGTGATGGAAAGATCTAAGCATATATGGCCATTCAAATATATTTGGGCATGAATTATTATTGTTGACATTACCCTTGAGGTAAAAGGTTGGGAGGTGAAACATTAAGCCCCTATCTTTCTCTGTGTTCGATGAATACTATTTGTTCTAAAAATATGCTTTGAGTGGTAGCAATCATGGAAGAGTAAATGATAGTTGAGTATGTGAAGTTTGCTGAATCAAAGCTCTGACATAGACTCTTCCTGAAAATAAGATGAATTGTAATTGTTTGATGACTAATAACACGGTTTGTTAGTTTTCAAGAAAGTTTCTGATCTATACTTTAACATGTGAATAGGTTGTTACTTGATCATGAAAAGTCTTATGAGTTGAGCTACTGTTATGACATATAATGATGCTAGAAAAGGTGATTGAAATTATCATTGATCAAAATTATGCACATGTTAGCATTCACACTTCATAAATTATTTCTTTTATCATTTACCTACTCGAGGACGAGCAGGAATTAAGCTTGGGGATGCTGATACGTCTCCAACGTATGTATAATTTATGAAATATTCATGCTATTATATTATCCATCTTAGATGTTTTATATGCATTTATATGCTATTTTATATGATTTTTGGGACTAACCTATTAACATAGAGCCCAGTGCCAGTTTCTGTTTTTTCCTTGTTTTTGAGTTTTACAGAAAATGAATACCAAACGGAGTCCAATGGACGTGCCAATTTTTGATGATTTTTTATGGACCAAAAGAAGACCCCGGAGCAAAAGAGTTGGGCCAGGAGAGTCCCGGGCTGCCCACGAGGGTGGGGGCGTGCCCAGGCCCCCTGGGCGTGGGCCCCTGCCTCGTGGACAACCCGGAGACCCCCCCCGTGAGACCTATGCCAAAAAATCCTATAAATGCTGAAACCTCCAGAAAACAGAATAGATCGGGAGTTCCGCCACCGCAAGCCTCTGTAGCCACCAAAAACCAATCGGGACCCTGTTCCGGCACCCTGCCGGAGGGGGGATCCCTCACCAGTGGCCATCTTCATCATCCCGGCGCTCTCCATGACAAGGTGGGAGTAGTTCACCCTCGGGGCTGAGGGTATGTACCAGTAGCTATGTGTTTGATCTCTCTCTCTCTCTCTCTCTCTCTCTCTCGTGTTCTTGAGGTGATACGATCTTGATGTATCGCGAGCTTTGCTATTGTAGTTGGATCTTATGATGTTTCTCCCCCTCTACTCTCTTGTAATGGATTGAGTTTTCCCTTTGAAGTTATCTTATCGGATTGAGTCTTTTATGATTTGAGAACACTTGATGTATGTCTTGCGTGGGATAACCGTGGTGACAATGGGTTATTCTATTGATTCACTCGATGTATGTTTTGGTGATCAACTTGCGGGTTCCGCCCATGAACCTATGCATAGGGGTTGGCACACGTTTTCGTCTTGACTCTCCGGTAGAAACTTTGGGGCACTCTTTGAGGTTCTATGTGTTGGTTGAATAGATGAATCTGAGATTGTGTGATGCATATCGTATAATCATACCCATGGATACTTGAGGTGACATTGGAGTATCTAGGTAACATTAGGGTTTTGGTTGATTTGTGTCTTAAGGTGTTATTTTACTACGAACTCTAGGGCTGTTTGTGACACTTATAGGAATAGCCCAATGGATTGATCGGAAAGAATAACTTTGAGGTGGTTTCGTACCCTACAATAATCTCTTCGTTTGTTCTCCGCTATTAGTGACTTTGGAGTGACTCTTTGTTGCATGTTGAGGGATAGTTATATGATCCAGTTATGTTATTATTGTTGAGAGAACTTGCACTAGTGAAAGTATGAACCCTAGGCCTTATTTCCTAGCATTGCAATATCGTTTACGCTCACTTTTACCACTTGTTACCTTGCTGTTTTTATAATTTCAGATTACAAAAACATATATCTACCATACATATTACACTTGTATCACCATCTCTTCGCCGAACTAGTGCACCTATGCAATTTACCATTGTATTGGGTGTGTTGGGGACACAAGAGACTCTTTGTTATTTGGTTGCAGGGTTGTTTGAGAGAGACCATCTTCATCCTACACCTCCACGGATTGATAAACCTTAGGTCATCCACTTGAGGGAAATTTGCTACTGTCCTACAAACCTCTGCACTTGGAGGCCCAACAACGTCTACACGGAGAAGGTTGCGTAGTAGACATGAGCGAGACCGCCTGCTCCTGCCTCCAGTGGCCGGTTGTGCTGCCGTTGAGGCCTCACCGCCCCCTACTACTCCCACCACTAGCCAGGCCATGCGGCGACGGCAGCCTCACACCGCAGCCGAACCAGTGAACCCTCGTATTCCTCTCTGCGTGGGCATCCACTGCCACGTCTTCCCCGGCTCCGCGTCGTCCCCTTCCTAGGCCTCGCCGTCGTCCATCGCCTTGGTGCTCTCGGCGCGGCGTGGTCAATGTGGTCAACGACCGACTTCCATCGGAAGAGTACTGTACGTGGAGAGGCTGACAGCTGGGTCCACGGCCACAGCCCAGTTTTTTTGTGATTTTCCAAGTAAGTGGCTTTGTCAGGCCTGTTGGGCTGCAAATCTTTCAAGACGAGGGGAGCTTCATTCGGCTGGCCGAGAAAATGGCCTATCAGTAATGAGAAATGGGCTGTACATTTCTAAAACACATCAAACCGGCAATTAGTTTCAAATTTCTTTTTTTCATTTTGAGATTTTAAATTGCATTGATTTTTATGCGTGGACAATTTGTTGGATTTTATATCGATATATATATTTATTTTTAAAATCAGTTTGAACGTGACTCGAAATTTCGGGATTAAAAACAGTTCGGACCGCACCGAAATATGCAAAATTTCATATAATTTTTTAACCGTGGCCACAATATGGGCTGTAATGCTAACAAAAAGAATATGGGCTCCAAAAAAAACCTTAAGAATTAGCAAATGGCTGTAAATTATTAGAAATAATGGCAGATGGGTTGTATGCTGTTTTCCACAGATTTGAGCCTTTCCTAAAAAAAAGGTTGACGCACAAGCAGTGATTGTTGGATGTCCATCCAACGGCCGTCGTGCTTCTTCAATCTCTGCTCTTCCTGCTCCAGCCGCTCAAACAAGCGCCGGCGGGACTGCCTGCTCCCTCCTCCTAGCGGCCGGCTGTGCTGCCGCGCAGGCCTCACCGCCCCACCGTACTCCCATCGCTGGCCTAGCCATCCCTCTAGTCACCCACACCTGCTGTTATTCTCCGGCGACGGCAGACGAACCAGTAAACCCTCGTACAGTCGTACTCCCTCCGCATGGGAAACAACTGTCGAGTCTTCCCTGGCTCCGTGTCGTTCCCTTCCTAGGCCTCGTCGTCGTCCACCGCCCTGGTGCTCTCGGCGTGGCCTGGTCAATGTGGTCAACGACCGACATGCATCTGAAGTGGACTGTGCGTGGAGAGGCTGACAGCTGGGTCCACGGCCGCACGCAAGGAAATGTCTCCTTATTACGCGCAAAATAATGATTCCTCCACCTGACATCTGGGACCCACCAAAAGGGCCTCTGTATTTCGTGAAAAAAATGTTACCGCCGCTGACAGCTCGGACCCACCAGCTATCTTCGCACGCAAGGAAGTGCCTCCTTATTACGCACAAAAAATGAATACCCCCCTGCTAGCTGGGACCTAGTATAGTGGGAGGCTGACTTGTGGGCCTACTAAGTTGATGGGGACAGAGGGCTTTGTCAACTTAGTCAATATGCACAATTCTAGCTCCATTGACCGTACGATGTCCATCCAACGGCCGTAGTGCTTCTTCAACCTTTGGTCTTCTTGCTCCAGCCGCCCAAACCAGTGCCGGTCGTGCCTCGTGCTCCTGCCTCCCGTGGCCGGCTGCGATGCCGCGGAGGCCTCACCGCCCCCTACTACTCCCACCGCTGGCCAGGCCATCCCTCTACTCACCCACACCCCCTGTTATTCTGCGGCGACGACAGCCTCACACCGCAGCCGAACCAGTGAACCCTCGTACTCCTCTCCGCGTGGGCATGCACTGCCGCGTCTTCCCTGGCTCCGCGTCGTCCCCTTCCTAGGCCTCGTCGTCATCCACCGCCTTGGTGCTCTCGGCGCGGCGTGGTCAATGTGGTCAACAACTGACTTCCATTGGAAGAGTACTGTACGTGGAGAGGCTGACAACTGGGTCCACGGCCGCAGCAAGGAAGTGCCTCCTTATTACGCGCAAAATAATTATTCCTCCACCTGACAGCGGGGACCCACCGGACGGGCCACCGTATTTCGTGAAAAAACGTTTCCCCTGACTGCTGGGACCCATCAGCTACATCTTCGCACGCAAGGAAGTGCGTCCGGGCGAAAAAAACAACTCGCCCGCTGACTGCTGGGACCCACCAGCTACATCTTCGCACGCAAGGAAGTGCCTGACAGTCGGGACCGACCTGGTCGAAGCGTACATAGCGTTGTCATTCTGGTCGCAAACGTGTATGTACATACTGGTCGATGTAGAGGCGCGCACGTGTCGTAGTAGAGGCGTGCACGTAGCATGTACACTACGTACAACGGCCAGGGTGCAAGAAAGTAAATACGACCACGTACGTACATACGGGCGGGGTCTTGAACGCCTACTCGCGCGTACGTACGGCCAGGGCTCGTGTACATGGCTGGGTTGGAATGGAGAAACAGTGTCGTCGTCGTGTTCATGGGGAGCCAACCGGCTGGGTCGGAATGGAATGCGTCGTCGTGTTCATCGGGAGGGCTTGGACGAAACAGCCGATAGAAACGAGGCCTGGCTTACCGCAGAACGGAGGAAACGGCCTTGTGTTCGACTAGCCACGTTCGAAACGGGATCCTGTTCATCGGGAGGGGTCTGGCGTACTACAAAACGGAGGAAACGGACCTCCTACGGTCGAAACGGGGGTCCTGTTGATCGGGAGGGGTGTGGCGTACCGCAAAACGGAGGAAATAGACTTGTGTTGGAGCGCTACGGTCGAAACGGGGGTCCCGTTCATCGGGAGGGGTGTGGCGTACCACAAAACGGGACTCCACGGGATACTGTTCATCTCCACCATCGACCCCCTCCACCCTCCACGGGCTACTGTTCATCCACCGTCGACCTCCTCCAGCCTCCACCTGCGACTGTTCATCCACGGGCTCCTGTTCATCCAGCCTCCACCGCGTGCTACTCCACGGGCTACTGTTCAACCAGCCCTCTCCACTGGCTCCTATTCAACCACCCCTCCACGGGCTACTGTTCATCCAGCCCTCCACCGTCTACTGTTCATCCTGCCCTCCACGGGGTGGTCCTGTTCATCCAGCCCTCCACGGGGTCCTGTTCATCCAGCCCCAACTGGCTCGATCGATCGGGGTCCTGTTCATCCAGAGGCAACACCACGGGGTCCTGTTCATCCACCCCCACCGGGAACTGTTCATCCAAACCCCCCCAGCAACACTCACTGTTCATCTAGAGGCTGCATCGATCGGCTTCAGTTAGCAGCAGTAGCGAAGGAATCGCTCGATCGGGTTCAGTTAACAGCCATCGATCGATCGCTCGGGTTCAGTAACACGTAGCCTGCAGTGCAATCGCTCGGGTTCAGTTAGAGCCCAATGCCTCGCTCGGGTTCAGTTAGAGCCCAACGCCTCGCACCCACGTGCGTGCGTGTACGAGAGAAACGCGCATCGCTCGGCCCTGACCACCCACCGTAACCAGGAACACGCCGATATTTTCCTCGCCCTCGCTTCTACCATGGTTTTTTCCGTCATGGACGACCCAAAGAATGTCATGCAGCTGCATCTCCAGCCCACCCAGGATGAAAAGCCCATTTTCTGTCATGATTTTTTGTCATAGAAGTAGGACCCCACCACATCTATGATGATACCAGGTTTTGTCACAATTATTGTCATAGAAGTGTCATAAGTATGACATAATTTTTTTTTCGTTCGGCCCAAAATGTCACAGATGTGTCTTTTTTTGTAGTGAGAGGTGGTAAAATAACCCAGGAACCTTTGTATCCCGAGGGCCATCCTAAGAGAATTGAGCAAGATTCTCAGAGGGGTAATACTGTGATTCGTCTCCAACGTATCTATAATTTATGAAGTATTCATGCTATTATATTATCCATCTTGGATGTTTTACGGGCTTTACTATGCACTTTTATATTATTTTTGGGACTAACCTATTAACCCAGAGCCCAGTGCCAGTTCCTGTTTTTCCCCTTGTTTCAGTGTTTCGAAGAAAAGGAATATCAAACGGAGTCCAAACAGAATGAAACCTTCGGAGAAGTTATTTTTGGAAAGAAAGCAATCCAGGAGACTTGGAGTGCACGTCAGGGGATCAACGAGGAAGGCACGAGGCAGGGGGGCGCGCCCACCCCCTGGGCGCGCCCTCCACCCTCGTGGGCCCCTCGTGGCTCCCCTGACGTATTTCTTTCGCCTATATATTCCCATATACCCTAAAACCTTCGGGGAACAGAATAGATCAGGAGTTCCGCCGCCGCAAGCCTCTCTAGCCACGAAAACCCAATCGGGGCCCTGTTCCGACACCCTGCCGGAGGGAGGAACCCTCACTGGTGGCCATCTGCATCATCCCGGCGCTCTCCATGACGAGGAAGGAGTAGTTCACCCTCGGGGCTGAGGGTATGTACCAGTAGCTATGTGTTTGATCTCTCTCTCGTGTTCTTGATTCGGCACGATCTTGATGTATCGCGAGCTTTGCTATTATAGTTGGATCTTATAATGTTTCTCCCAATCTACTCTCTTGTAATGGACTGAGTTTTCCCTTTGAAGTTATCTTATCGGATTGAGTCTTTAAGGATTTGAGAACGCTTGATGTATGTCTTGCGTGGGATACCCGTGGTGACAATGGGGTATTCTATTGATTCACTTGATGTATGTTTTGGTGATCAACTTGCGGGTTCCGTGACCTTGGGAATCTATGCATAGGGGTTGGCACACGTTTTCGTCTTGACTCTCCAGTAGAAACTTTGGGGCACTCTTTGAAGTTCTTTGTGTTGGTTGAATAGATGAATCTGAGATTGTGTGATGCATATCGTATAATCATACCCACGGATACTTGAGGTGACATTGGAGTATCTAGGTGACATAGGGTTTTGGTTGATGTGTGTCTTAAGGTGTTATTTTACTACGAACTCTAGGGCTGTTTGTGACACTTATAGGAATAGCCCAATGGATTGATCGGAAAGAATAACTTTGAGGTGGTTTCGTACCCTACCATAATCTCTTCGTTTGTTCTCCGCTATTAATGACTTTGGAGTGACTCTTTGTTGCATGTTGAGGGATAGCTATATGATCCAATTATGTTATTATTGTTGAGAGAACTTGTACTAGTGAAAGTATGAACCCTAGGCCTTGTTTCCTAGCATTGTAATACCGTTTGTGCTCACTTTTATCATTAGTTACCTTGCTGTTTGTATATTTTCAGATTACAAAAACCTATATCTACCATCCATATTGCACTTGTATCACCATCTCTTCGCCGAACTAGTGCACCTATACAATTTACCATTGTATTGGGTGTGTTGGGGACACAAGAGACTCTTTGTTATTTGGTTGCAGGGTTGTTTGAGAGAGACCATCTTCATCCTACGCCTCCCACGGATTGATAAACCTTAGGTCATCCACTTGAGGGAAATTTGCTACTGTCCTACAAACCTCTGCACTTGGAGGCCCAACAACGTCTACAAGAAGAAGGTTGCGTAGTAGACATCAAGCAGTTTCTGGCGCCGTTGTCGGGGAGGTGAGTGCTTGAAGGTATATCTTTAGATTCTTGTTTTATCACTAGTTTAGTTTATAAAAGAAAACTACAAAAAAATGGAATTGAGGGTACCTCATATGCTTCATCTTTTTAATGTCTTCCGTGAAAATAAGGATTCCGATAATTGTGCTCAATTGCTAAATGAAGAATGCATTAAAATGTTTGGCACTAAATCTTTGAATGATGAGCATGATTGCAAGGTTGTTAGTATGAATTCTTTGAATACCCATGATGCTAATGATATGCAAAGCCACAAGCTTGGGGATGCTATGTTTGATGAAGATGACATGTTTAGTCCCCCAAGTTTTGATGAGCAAATTTATTATGATGAAAGCATGCCTCCTATCTATTATGATTATTGTGATGACACGTATGCTATAAAGAATAATGATAACCATGAAACTTGTCTTCATGATTTTAATTTTCTTGGATTATGCTTCACATGATAGTTATTTTGTTGACTTTGCTCCCACTACTATTCATGAGAACAAATTTTCTTTTGTGGAGAGTAATAAAATTTCTATGCTTGTAGATCATGAACAAAATGATTTATGTGCTGGTTATATGGTTGAATTCATTCATGATGCTACTTAAAATTCTTATGAGAGAGGATCATATGCTTCTACATATTGCAATAATATCAAGTTTCCTTTCTACGTGTTGAAATTTTTGAAGTCATGCTTATTTTGCCTTCCTATGCTAGTTGATTCTTGCTCCAATAAATTGTTTGCTCCCAAAATCCCTATGCATAGGAAGTGGGTTATACTTAAATGTGCTAGCCATATTTTTCATGATGCTCTATTTATGTTTCAATTCTTATCTTTTATGCGAGCATCATTGAAATCATCATGCCTAGCTAGGGGCGTTAAACGATAGCGCTTGTTGGGAGGCAACCCAATTTTATTTTAGTTTCTAGCTTTTTGGTTCTGTTTAGGAATAGATAATCCATCTAGCTTCTGTTTATATGTGGTTTTGTGTTTTAATTAGTGTTTGTGCCAAGTAAGACATATAGGATCTTCTTGGATGATAGTTATTTGATCTTGCTGAAAATTCCTGAAATTTTCTGTTCACGAAAACAGTTGTTTAACATCACCAGAACGTGATAAAATACTAATTCCCATTGAAGCAGATCAATAAACAAATTTTCTAGGTCTTCCTATTTTGGTAGAATTTTTGGAGTTCCAGAAGTTTGCGTTAGTTACAGATTACTATAGACTGTTCTGTTTTTGACAGATTCTGTTTTTCGTGTGTTGTTTGCTTATTTTGATGAATCTATGGCTAGTAAAATAGTTTACAAACCATATAGAAGTTGGAATACATTAGGTTTAACACCAATATAAATAAATAATGAGTTCATTACAGTAGCTTCAAGTGGTGTTTTGTTTTCTTTCGCTAAAGGAGCTCACGAGTTTTCTGTTGAGTTTTGTGTTGTGAAGATTTCAAGTTTTGGGTAAAGATTCGATGGACTATGGAATAAGGAGTGGCAAGAGCCTAAGCTTGGGGATGCCCAAGGCACCCCAAGGTAATATTCAAGGACAACCAGGAGCCTAAGCTTGGGGATGCCCCGGAAGGCATCCCCTCTTTAGTCTTCGTTCATCGGTAACTTTACTTGGAGCTATATTTTTATTCACCACATGATATGTGTTTTGCTTGGGGCGTCATTTTATTTTCTTTAGATTTGCTTGCTGTTTGAATAAATTACCAAGATATGAAATTCTTAAATGAGAGAGAGTCTTCACATAGCTAAATAATTATTTAACTACTCATTGATTTTCACTTATATCTTTTTGGAGTAGTTTGTCATTTACTCGTGTGCTTCACTTATATCCTATGAGTAAATGGTTGAATGATTTGAATGTCATAAATCTGAAATTATATATGTTTCATATGCCTTTCCCATGGGGAGTAATGCCTTCACATATAAGAAGTAGAGGCGGTAAATTTATTGAAGGTTAGCAAACGTTGTATTGGTTACTTGAACAATTCATGAAAGAATATTGAAGGAAGAGAGATTTCACATATAAATATACTATCTTGGACATCTTCTATGATTGTGAGCCCCATTAATTATTTTCAAACATGAGCAAATTAGTTGAAATTGGACAAGGAAGACAACATAATGAGTTATGCTTGGGTATATTTGTATAGAAGTTATATTGTTATGGATCCTCTAACATGTGGTGGTTGCTTTTTAGAATCCTTTGCTAGCCAAAATATCTGTACTAAGCGGGAATATAGCTTGTGCATCCAAATTCCTTAAACCAAGTTTATTCCATGAGTGTCCACCATATCTACCTATATGCGGTATTTACCTGCCGTTCCAAGTAAATTTGCATGTGCCAAACTCTAAACCTTCAAATAATAATCTGTTTTGTATGCCCGAATCGCTCATGTAGCGACTAGGGGCTGTCAGTATCTTCCATGCTAGGTGGGTTATTCTCACGATGAGTGGACTCCGCTCATCATTCACGAGAAAATGGTGGGTAACTGGGATGCCCAGTCCTATGATCAAAAGATCAAAAACAAAATCACAAATAATTTAAACAAAACTCCCCCAGGAATGTTGATAGTTGGACGGCACCCGTTCTTTCGGACAAGCCGTGGAGTGTGAATGTTGGTGGGGGGGGGGAGTAAAAACTTTACCTTTCTGCGTGGGAACCGCCTATAATGTATCTAGTATGGAAGATATTGGGAACTCTTGGTCGTTATGTTGACAATGAAAGCATACCTCTCAAAATTATTTTCATCTCTGTTTTTGCTTCGAGCTCTGGCACCTCTGCAAATCCCTGCTTCCCTCTGTGAAGGGCCTATCTTTTACTTTTATGCAAGAGTCAGTAGTATTCCTTCCCATTCCAACCTACTATTTAGTTGGCAAGCATCCTGTGATGGAAAGATCTGAGCATATATGGCCATTCAAATATATTTGATCATGAATTATTATTGTTAACAATTATCTATATGATAAATAAGTTGGGAGGCGAAACATTAAGCCCCTATCTTTCTCTATGTTCGATGGATGCTATTTGTTCTAAAAATATGCTTTGAGTGGTAGCAATCATGGAAGACTAAATGATAGTTGAGTATGTGAAGTTTGCTGAATCAACGCTCTGACATAGACTCTTCCAGAAAATAAGATGAATTGCAATTGTTTGATGACTGAGAACATAGTTTGTTAGTTTTCAAGAAAGTTTTTGATCTATACTTTAACATGTGAATAGCTTGTTACTTGATCATGAAAAGTCCTATGAGTTGAACTACTGTTATGACATATAATGATGCTAGAAAAGGTGATTGAAATTATCATTGATCAAATTTATGCACCTGCTAGCATTCACACTTCATAAATTATTCCTTTTATCATTTACCTACTCGAGGACGAGCGGGAATTAAGCTTGGGGATGCTGATACGTCTCCAACGTATCTATAATTTATGAAGTATTCATGCTATTATATTATCCATCTTGGATGTTTTATGGGCTTTACTATGCACTTCTATATTATTTTTGGGACTAACCTATTAACCCAGAGCCCAGTGCCAGTTCCTGTTTTTTTCCTTGTTTCAGTGTTTCGAAGAAAAGGAATTCAAACGGAGTCCAAACAGAATGAAACCTTCAGAGAAGTTATTTTTGGAAAGAAAGCAATCCAGGAGACTTGGAGTGCACGTCAGGGGATCAACGAGGAAGGCACGAGGCAGGGGGGCACGCCCTCCACCCTCGTGGGCCCCTCGTGGCTCCCCTGACGTATTTCTTTTGCCTATATATTCCCATATACCCTAAAACCTTCGGGGAATAGAATAGATCGGGAGTTCCGCCGCCGCAAGCCTCTATAGCCATGAAAAACCAATCGGGACCCTGTTCCGGCACCCTGCCAGAGGGGGGAACCCTCACCGGTGGCCATCTTCATCATCTCGGCGCTCTCCATGACAAGGAGGGAGTAGTTCACCCTTGGGGCTGAGGGTATGTACCAGTAGCTATGTGTTTGATCTCTCTCTCTCTTGTGTTCTTGAAGTGGTACGATCTTGATGTATCGCGAGCTTTGCTATTATAGTTGGATCTTATGATGTTTCTCCCCCTCTACTCTCTTGTAATGGATTGAGTTTTCCCTTTGAAGTTATCTTATCGGATTGAGTCTTTAAGGATTTGGGAACACTTGATGTATGTCTTGCGTGGGATACCCGTGGTGACAATGGGGTATTCTATTGATTCACTTGATGTATGTTTTGGTGATTAACTTGCGGGTTCCGTGACCTTGGGAATCTATGCATAGGGGTTGGCACACGTTTTCGTCTTGACTCTCCGGTAGGAACTTTGGGGCACTCTTTGAAGTTCTTTGTGTTGGTTGAATAGATGAATCTGAGATTGTGTGATGCATATTGTATAATCATACCCACGGATACTTGAGGTGACATTGGAGTATCTAGGTGACATTAGGGTTTTGGTTGATGTGTGTCTTAAGGTGTTATTTTACTACGAACTCTTGGGCTGTTTGTGACACTTATAGGAATAGCCCAATGGATTGATCGGAAAGAATAACTTTGAGGTGGTTTCGTACCCTACCATAATCTCTTCGTTTGTTCTCCGCTATTATTGACTTTGGAGTGACTCTTTGTTGCATGTTTAGGGATAGTTATATGATCCAATTATGTTATTATTGTTGAGAGATCTTGCACTAGTGAAAGTATGAACCCTAGGCTTTGTTTCCTAGCATTGCAATACCGTTTGTGCTCACTTTTATCATTAGTTACCTTGCTGTTTTTATATTTTCAGATTACAAAAACCTATATCTACCATCCATATTGCACTTGTATCACCATCTCTTCACCGAACTAGTGCACCTATAAAATTTACCATTGTATTGGGTGTGTTGGGGACACAAGAGACTCTTTGTTATTTGGTTGCAGGGTTGTTTGAGAGAGACCATCTTCATCCTATGCCTCCCACGGATTGATAAATCTTAGGTCATCCACTTGAGGGAAATTTTCTACTGTCCTACAAACCTCTGCACTTGGAGGCCCAACAACGTCTACGAGAAGAAGGTTGCGTAGTAGACATCATACTGATGCACCTAGTCCTTCTAATAAAAAGAAAAGGAAAAACGATAGGACTTTGCATGCTTCTAGTGAACGTATTACAGACACACCTAAGAATCCCAATGATATTTCTATTTCTGATGTTGAGACACAATCTGGTGATGTGCATGAACCTAGTGATAATGTTAATTATGATGCTCATGTTGATACTCAACCTAGTAATGATAATGATGTGGAGGTAGAACCTGCTGTTGATCTTGATAACCCACGATCAAAGAATCAACGTTATGATAAGAGAGACTTCATTGCTAGGAAACACGGTAAAGAAAGAGAACCATGGGTTCAGAAACCCATGCCCTTTCCTCCTAAACCATCCAAGAAAAAGGATGATGAGGATTTTGAGCGCTTTGCTGAAATGATTAGACCTACTTTTTGTGTATGCGTTTGACTGATATTCTGAAAATGTCTCCTTATGCTAAGTATATGAAAGATATTGTTACAAATAAAAGAATGATACCGGAAGCTGAAATTTCCAGCATGCTTGCTAATTATACTTTTAAGGGTGGAATAGCAAAGAAACTTGGAGATCCAGGAATACCAACTATACCATGCTCCATTAAAAAAAACTATGTTAAAACTGCTTTATGTGATCTTAGAGCCGGTGTTAGTGTTATGCCTTTCTCTTTATATCATAGACTTGAATTGAATAAGTTGACACCTACTGAAATCTCTTTGCAAATGGTTGATAAATCAACTGCTACACCCATCGGTATTTGTGAGGATGTGCCTGTTGTGGTTGCAAACGTTACTATCTTAACAGACTTTGTTATTCTTGATATTCCCGAGGACGACAGTATGTCAATCATCCTTGGTAGACCCTTTTTAAATACTGCAGGGGCTGTTATTAATTGCAACAAGGGAAATGTCACGTTTCATGTTAATGGTAAGGAGCATACGGTACACTTTCCGAAGAAACAACCTCAAGTTCATAGCATCAATTCTATTGGAAAAATTTCAACTATTACTATTGGAGGTCTTGATTTCCCTCTTCCTACTACCAAAAAGAAATGTGATATTATTATTGTTGGGGACATGCATATCCCCGTTGAGGTAACCTAGTGTTATTCGGAAATTCTTTGGTTTCATGTTATTTGAAAGAAGTTTGTTAATAAGACTTGATCAACCTTGTTAATGGATTCCTTTTGATGAGCATGAGAGGGATGAATTTAGAAAGCACAACTTTCTGTACCCACATTTTACTTTCAGTTATTTAGAATAAATAAAGCAAAAATAGTATTATTTGTATGTTTTCTAAATTATCCATGCAATAAAAAAATGTCCCAAAAATAAAAGTTCTCCAAATACCCTAAAATTTTAGTATGATTTTTTATAGAATATTTTAAAATTTCTGGCACTGAGATTGCCCCAGGGGCTGCACCAGTGGGCCACAAGGGTGGAGGGCACGCCCTACCCTCCTGGGCACACCCCCTGCCTTGTGGGCCCCCCTCACTTATTCCAGCACCCATCCACTTCATCTTCCTCTAGAAAAAATCATCCCGTTGCTCAAACCCGTGTTCTAGCTCATCTTGCTGCCATTTTCAATCTCCTTGTGCAAAGCTCCATTTGCAAAACTATTTTGGGGGATTGTTCTTCGGTATTTGACTCCTCCAATGGTCCAATTAGTTTTTGTTCTAGTTCTTTATATATTGCAATTTTTTTCTGCTGTGGTGACCTTATTCTTGAGCTTGCATGTCAAATTTATATGGTCCAAGGTAGTTTTGATGCATGATATAGCCTCTAGACACTTGTAGGAGTAGTTGATATCAATTTTGTTGAGTTTGGTTCTCTTTTATTTTGAGTCACTAAAAATTACAGAAATTTTTAGAGGAAGAAAATGATGAGGAGATTGTTAAGAGGCTCTTCAAGTCGGGGTTCTAAAGAAAACGAAAATGAAGAGAAGAAGAAGCCCAAGTATAACCTTCCTCGCACCGCGGAGGTTCGGCCGTGTGAATGGCCAAGTGACGCATTCTTGGGGGCGACCGGACTTTATGATGATTTCTATTATTTGGCCGGGAATGCAGGCATCAGTGACTTCCTCCACGATAAGTGTGATCAGTACCTCCTACCACTAATACCTTCATGCAAAATTTTCACTTTCATGCTAGGAAATCACCACCCACAGTAGAATTTTATTTATATGATGAGCACAAGGAGATGATGCTTTATGACTTTTGTGAGGTTTTTAAATTACCTTATGAGGGCAGCATCGATGAACCACATCCTAGAGACGTGGAAGATTTTATTGACGAATTTACCGTAGGGGAAAGGAGAAAGGTGTCGGAAGCGAGAGTGGCTAGTTTACATTTTTCCTGTTTTGCGCTACTACTCATTATTTGCTGGGAGATGCTTAATTGGTCGCGGGGAGAGTGGAGGCCTTAGTGCTCCTGACCTTGCTATTTTGCGCCATGCTTTACTTCGTGATAGAACTTTTAGTCTGGGTGCTATGATTGCTCGACGATTGAGTTTAAACCGCTCGAAGGGTCCCATCTTTGGAGGTATCTATGCCTCCCGCCTCACTAAATGCTTTGAGATACCCATTAGGCACGATGAGAGAGAGGAGAAGCTACTACCCACCTTATATTTAGATTACGATAGTATGATAGCACATGATTTTATTAGAAATGATAAGGACAAGAGACTCATCTGTAACCTGGTATTTAGTGAGAAAACTTGTCAGATTATTACCTTCCCTGCACCTTCTTTGTTCGATATTCATTCAGGCAGGTACCTCATCATGCCCGATGACATTTATGCATACTGGGAGCGGACGCGATCCCCAGTTCCTGAGCCAGAACCATCACCTGATCCGTATTAGGAGCCTGTTTATCAGTGGGAGCCATGGGAGCTCGCTAACCAGTGGAACCCTCAGGATCCTCCTCAGTACACAGGAGAGGGCTACTTTGATCCGTGGGCATAGACCAACTTAGGTCAAAAGCGTAAGCTTGGGGGAGTACGTTTTTCTCACTGACATTACATTCATGTTCACACACTCATTTTAGTTGTCGGTGTTCATACTTTTTCATTGTATTATCCATGCTGGTTTAATTTCTTTTTCTTGCTTTCTTCTTGCGTGTTTGAAAAACTTTGAGAAAATTCAAAAAAATTAGTTGTAGTTTCTTTTTAGGTTTTCTTTCCATGTTTAGTAGTAGTAGTACTAAAAGAAAAACCAAAAAGATTTCTCGTTCTTCTTTAGTTTGTTGGGAGCTTTCCCGTGTAAATAGTTTTTCTCGTTCTTGTTTTACTTTCTTCAAAAAAACAAAAACTCCAAAAACATTTCAGTGTGTTTCTTTGAAATTCTTTTCTTTTCTTTGGGGGTCAAGAGGAGAATACCACGATGAAAATGTTGAGTGGCTCTTAAATGCATTATTGTTGATGTAACAGAGAGCCCATATTACCTTGTCTTCTCCTTTGAATAAATGTTTGCAGATTCCAGCTTAGTCCAATGCACGTGCACTATTATTATTATCCACACCGTTCGGTCGTGCAAGTGAAAGGCAATAATGATGATATATGATGAAATGATTGAGATGAGGAAAAGCTGGTATGAAATCGACCTATCTTGTTTTTGTAAATATGATTAGTTCATCGTTCTTGATTCAACCTATTATGAATAAAACATGTTTGCAATGACAATTAGAGATTATAGTTACTCATGCCATGCTTAACTAGCTAGGAGTTTATAATGGTTTACCTTGGGTGCCAACATGCTTTTAAAATGGTCGTGATGTGGTATGATAGGATGGTATCCTCCTTTGAATGATTCGACTGGTTGACTTGGCACATGTTCACACATGTAGTTGAAACAAAATCAACATAGCCTCCACGATATTTATGTTCATGGTGATTTATATCCTACTCATGCTTGCACTCAATGTTGGTTAATCTCAATGCATGTTTATAACTGTTGTCGCTCTCTAGTTGGTCCCAGTCTTTTTCTAGCCTTCACTTGTACTAAGCGGGAATACTGCTTGTGCATCCACTTCCATAAACCCAAAGTTTTTCCATATGAGTCCACCATACCTACCTATATGCGGTATTTAACTACCGTTCCAAGTAAATTTGCAAGTGCCAAACTCTAAACCTTCAAATAATAATCTATTTTGTATGCCTGAATCGCTCATGTACCAACTAGGGCTGCTAATATCTTCCATGCTAGGTGGGTTATTCTCATGGTGAGTGGACTCCACTCATCATTCACGAGAAAATGGTTGGTAAGCGGGATGCCCAGTCCCATGCTCAAATCAAATCAAAATAATTGCAAACAAAACTCCCCCAGGACTGTTGTTAGTTGGACGATACCCGTTGTTTCGGACCAGCCGTGGAGTGTGCTTGTTGGTGGTGGGGGAGTATAAACTTTACCATTCTGCTTTTGAACCGCCTATAATGTATGTAGCATGGAAGATACCGAGATCTCTTGGTTGTTATGTTGACAATGAAATCATATCGCCCAAAATATTATTTATCTCTGTTTCAAAAACTCGAGCTCTGGCACCTCTACAAATCCCTGCTTCCCTCTACGAAGGGCCTATCTATTTACTTTTACTGTTGAGTCATCATCCTCTTATAAAAAGCACCAGTTAGAGAGCACCGATGTCATTTGTATGCTTGTTATTAATTCATATTGAGTATTGATGTCTACTACACAACCTTCTTCTTGTAGACGTTGTTGGGCCTCCAAGTGTAGAGGTTTGTAGGACAGTAGCAAATTCCCCTCAAGTGGATGACCTAAGGTTTATCAATCCGTGGGAGGCGTAGGATGAAGATGGTCTCTCTCAAGCAACCCTGCAACCAAATAACAAAGAGTCTCTTGTGTCCCCAACACACCCAATACAATGGTAAATTGTATAGGTGCACTAGTTCGGCGAAGCGATGGTGATACAAGTGCAATATGGATATAGGTATTTGTAGTCTGAAAATATAAAAACAGCAATGTAACTAAAGATAAAAGTGAGCACAAACGGTATTGCAATGCTAGGAAACAAGGCCTAGGGTTCATACTTTCACTAGTGCAAGTTCTCTCAACAATAATAACATAATTGGATCATATAACTATCCCTCAACATGCAACAAAGAGTCACTCCACAGTCACTAATAGCAGAGAACAAACAAAGAGATTATTGTAGGGTACGAAACCACCTCAAAGTTATTCTTTCTGATCGATCTATTCAAGAGTCCGTAGTAAAATAACATGAAGCTATTCTTTTCGTTCAATCTATCATAGAGTCCGTACTAGAATAACACCTTAAGACACAAATCAACCAAAACCCTAATGTCACCTAGACACTCCAATGTCGCCTCAAGTATCCGTGGGTATGATTATACGATATGCATCACACAATCTCAGATTCATCTATTGAACCAACACAAAGAACTTCAAAGAGTGCCCCAAAGTTTCTACCGGAGAGTCAAGACGAAAACGTGTGCCAACCTCTATGCATAAGTTCACAAGGTCACTGAACCCGCAAGTTGATCACCAAAACATACATCAAGTGAATCACGTGATATCCCATTGTCACCATGGATAAGCACATGCAAGACATACATCAAGTGTTCTCAAATCCTTAAAGACTCAATCCGATAAAATCACTTCATAGGGAAAACTCAATCCATTACAAGAGAGTAGAGGGGGAGAAACATCATAAGATCCAACTATAATAGAAAAGCTCGCGATACATCAAGATCGTGCTGAATCAAGAACACGATAGATAGAGATCAAACACATAGCTACTGGTACATACCCTCAGCCCTGAGGGTGAACTACTCCCTCCTCGTCATGGAGAGCGTCGGGATGATGAAGATGGCCACCGGTGAAGGATCCCCCCTCCGGCAGGGTGCCGGAAGAGGGTCCCGATTGGGTTTTGGTGGCTACAGAGGCTTGCCGCGGCGGAACTACCGATCTATTGTGTTCCCCGATGTTTTTAGGGTATATGGACATATATAGGTGAAAGAGGTCGGTCAGGGGAGCCACGAGGGGCCCACGAGGGTGGGGGGCGCGCCCAGGGGGTAGGGCGCGCCTCCCTGCCTCGTGGCTTCCTCGAAGTTTCCCTGACATCTACTCCAAGTCTCCTGGATTGCTTCCGTTCCAAAAATCATGCTCCCGAAGGTTTCATTCCGTTTGGACTCCGTTTGATATTCCTTTTCTGCGAAACACTGAAACAAGGGAAAAAACAGAAACTGGCACTGGGCTCTGGTTAATAGGTTAGTCCCAAATATAATATAAAATTGTTTAATAAAGCCCATAAACATCCAAAACAGATTATATAATAGCATGAATACTTCATAAATTATAGATACGTTGGAGACGTATCAAGTATGACTGTGACTGGATCTCTTTTACCATGAATTACAATGTCTAGTCAGTCCTTGATCTTCAGGGGTGCTCTGCATTTATGTTTTGCGGTTTCAGAAAGGGTTAGCGAGATACCATCTTGTTATATCATATCATGATTGTTGTGAAAAAGTGTTGTCATCCGAGATTTACTATTATTGCTCACTAGTTGATTATGCCATTGATATGAGTAAATGTGAGACCTAAATGTTATTGTGAATATGGTTAGTTCATAATCTTTGCTGAAAACATGAATGCTGGCTTTACATATTTGCAACAACAAGATCAAACAGAGTTTGTAAAAGTTCTTCTTTATCACTTTCAGTTTGTCAACTGAATTGCTTGAGGATAAGCAATGGGTTAAGCTTCAGGGAGTTGATACGTCTGTATCGTACCTACTTTTCCAAACTCTTTTGCCCTTGTTTTGGACTCTAATTTGCATGATTTGAATGGAACTAACCCGGACTGACGCTCTTTTCAGCAGAATTGCCATGGTGTTATTTTTTGTGCAGAAATAAAAGTTCTCGGAATGACCTGAAACTTCATGGAGAATATTTTTGGAATTAATAAAAAATATTGGCGAAAGAATCAACCAGAGGGGACCCACCGGCTATCCACAAGGGTGGAGGGCGCCCCCTAGGGCGCGCCCCCTGCCTTGTGGGTCCCCTGGACCTCCACCGACCTCAACTCCAACTCCATATATTCACGTTCGGGGAGAAAAAAATCAGAGAGAAGGATTCATCGCGTTTTATGATACGGAGCCGCCGTCACCCCCTGTTCTTCATCAGGAGGCCAGATCTGGAGTCCGTTCGGGGCTTCGGAGAGGGGAAATCATCGTCATCATCATCACCAACCTTTCTCCATCACCAATTTCATGATGCTCACCGCCGTGCGTTAGTAATTCCATCATAGGCTTGCTGGACAGTGATGGGTTGTATGAGATTCATCATGTAATCAAGTTAGTTTTGTTAGGGTTTGATCCCTAGTATCCACTATGTTCAGAGATTGATGTTGCTATGACTTTGCTATGCTTAATGCTTGTCACTAGGACCTGATACGTCTCCAACGTATCTATAATTTTTGATTGTTCCATGCTATAATATATTCTATTTTGGATGTTCAATGGGCTTTATTATACACTTTTATATTATTTTTGGGACTAACCTATTAACCGGAGGCCCAGCCCGAATTGCTGTTTTTTGCCTATTTCAGTGTTTCGAAGGAAAGGAATATCAAACGGAGTCCGAACGGAATAAACGACACGTATTTTATTGTCACCATCGATGATAAAAAGATGGGGTTTATATCATATTGCATGAGTTTATCCCTCTACATCAAGTCATCTTGCTTAAAGCGTTACTCTGTTCTTATGAACTTAATATTCTAGATGCATGCTGGATAGCGGTCGATGTGTGCAGTAATAGTAGTAGATGCAAGCAAGAGTCGGTTTACTTGTCATGGGAGTGATGCCTATATACATGATCTTACCTAGATATTCTCATAACTATGCTCAATTCTATCAATTGCTCGACAGTAATTCGTTTACCCACCGTAATACTTATGCTATCTTGAGAGAAGCCACTAGTGAAACCTATGGCCCCCGGGTCTATTTTCCATCATATTAATCTTCCGTCAACAAGCTATTTGTATTACCGTTTACCTTGCAATCTTTACTTTTACTCTTTATCATAAAAATACCAAAAATATTATCTTATCATCTCTATCAAATCTCACTCTCGTAAGTGACCGTGAAGGGATTGACAACCCCTTTATCGCGTTGGTTGCGAGGTTCTTATTTGTTTGTGTAGGTGCGTGGGACTCGAGCGTGGTCTCCTACTGGATTGATACCTTGGTTCTCAAAAACTGAGGGAAATACTTACGCTACTTTACTGCATCACCCTTTCCTCTGTTGGGGAACGTAGTAATTTCAAAAAATTTCCTACGCATACGCAAGATCATGGTGATGCATAGCAACGAGAGGGGAGAGTGTTGTCCACGTACCCTCGTAGACCGACAGCGGAAGCGTTATTACAACGCGGTCGATGTAGTCGAACGTCTTGACGATCCGACCGATCAAGTACCAAACGTACGGCACCTCCGAAGTTCTACACACGTTCAGCTCGATGACGTCCCTCGAACTCCGATCCAGCCGAGTGTTGAGGGAGAGTTTCGTCAGCACGACGGCGTGGTGACGATGATGATGTTCCACCGACGCAGGGCTTCGCCTAAGCTTCGCGACGGTATTATCGAGGTGTAATCTGGTGGAGGGGGGCACCGCACACGGCTAAAATATCGTATATCAAGTGTGTTCTTAGGTGCCCCCCTGCCCCCGTATATAAAGGAGCAAGGGGGAGGCCGGCTGCCTATGGGGCGCGCCAAGGAGAGGGGGGGAGTCCTCCTCCTAGTAGGAGTAGGACTCCCCTTTCCTAGTCCTACTAGGAAAAGAAGGGGGGAAGGAAAGAGAGGGAGAGGGAGAGGGAAAGGGGGCTGCGCCCCCCTCTCCTAGTCCAACTAGGACTCCTCTGGGAGGGGGCGCACCACCTCCTGGCTGCTGCCCTCTCTCTCCCCTCAAGGCCCACTAAGGCCCAATACTTCCCCGGGGGGTTCCGGTAACCCTCCGGCACTCCGGTTTAATCCGAAACTTCTCCGGAACACTTCCGGTGTCCGAATATAGTCGTCCAATATATCAATCTTTACGTCTCGACCATTTCGAGACTCCTCGTCATGTCCGTGATCACATCCGGGACTCCGAACAACCTTCGGTACATCAAATCACATAAACTCATAATATAACTGTCATCGTAACTTTAAGCGTGCGGACCCTTTGGGTTCGAGAACTATGTAGACATGACCGAGACACCTCTCCGGTCAATAACCAATAGCGGGACCTGGATGCCCATATTGGCTCCCACATATTCTACGAAGATCTTTATCGGTCAGACCGCATAACAACATATGTTGTTCCCTTTGTCATCGGTATGTTACTTGCCCGAGATTCGATCGTCGGTATCTCGATACCTAGTTCAATCTCGTTACCAGCAAGTCTCTTTACTCGTTCCGTAATACATCATCCCGCAACTAACTCATTAGTCACAATGCTTGCAAGGCTTATAGTGATGTGCATTACCGAGTGGGCCCTGAGATACCTCTCCGACAATCGGAGTGACAAATCCTATTCTCGAAATACGCCAACCCAACAAGTACCTTTGGAGACACCTGTAGAGCACCTTTATAATCACCCAGTTACGTTGTGACGTTTGGTAGCACACAAAGTGTTCCTCCGGTAAACGGGAGTTGCATAATCTCATAGTCATGGGAACATGTATAAGTCATGAAGAAAGCAATAGCAACATACTAAACGATCGGGTGCTAAGCTAACGTAATGGGTCATGTCAATCACGTCATTCTCCTAATGAGGTGATCCCGTTAATCAAATAACAACTCATGTCTATGGCTAGGAAACATAACCATCTTTGATTAACGAGCTAGTCAAGTAGAGGCATACTAGTGACACTTTGTTTGTCTATGTAGTCACACATGTATTATGTTTCCGGTTAATACAATTCTAGCATGAATAATAAACATTTATCATGATACAAGGAAATATATAATACTTTATTATTGCCTCTAGGGCATATTTCCTTCAGTCTCCCACTTGCACTAGAGTCAATAATCTAGATTACATAGTAATGATTCTTACACCCATGGAGTCTTGGTGCTGATTATGTTTTGCTCGTGGAAGAGGCTTAGTCAACGGATCTGCTACATTCAGATCTGTATGTATCTTGCAAATTTCTATGTCTCCTACCTGGACTAAATCCCGGATGGAATTGGAGCGTCTTCTGATGTGCTTGGTTCTCTTGTGAAATCTGGATTCCTTTGCTAAGGCAATTGCACCAGTATTATCACAAAAGATTTTCATTGGTCCTGATGTACTAGGTATGACACCTAGATCGGTTATGAACTCCTTCATCCAGACTCCTTCATTCGCTGCTTCCGAAGCAGCTATGTATTCCGCTTCACACGTAGATCCCGCCACGACACTTTGCTTGGAAATGCACCAACTGACAGCTCCACCGTTTAATGTAAATACGTATCCGGTTTGCGATTTCGAATCGTCCGGATCAGTGTCAAAGCTTGCATCAACGTAACCATTTACGATGAGCTCTTTGTCACCTCCATATACGAGAAACATATCCTTAGTCCTTTTCAGGTATTTCAGGATGTTCTTGACCGCTGTCCAGTGATCCACTCCTGGATTACTTTGGTACCTCCCTGCTAAACTTATAGCCAGGGACACATCAGGTCTGGTACACAGCATTGCATACATGATAGAGCCTATGGCTGAAGCATAGGGAACATCTTTCATCTTCTCTCTATCTTCTGCAGTGGTCGGGCATTGAGTCTTACTCAATCTCACACCTTGTAGTACAGGTAAGAACCCTTTCTTTGCTTGATCCATCTTGAACTTCTTCAAAACTTTGTCAAGGTATGTGCTTTGTGAAAGTCCAATTAAGCGCCTTGATCTATCTCTATAGATCTTAATGCCTAATATATATGCAGCTTCACCGAGGTCTTTCATTGAAATTTTTTTATTCAAGTATCCCTTTATGCTATCCAGAAATTCAATATCATTTCCAATCAGTAATATGTCATCCACATATAATATCAGAAATGCTATCGAGCTCCCACTCACTTTCTTGTAAATACAGGCTTCTCCAAAAGTCTGTATAAAACCAAATGCTTTGATCACACTATCAAAGCGTTTATTCCAACTCCGAGAGGCTTGCACCAGTCCATAAATGGATCGCTGGAGCTTGCACACTTTGTTAGCTCCCTTTGGATTGACAAAACCTTCCGGTTGCATCATATACAACTCTTCTTCCAGAAATCCATTCAGGAACGCAGTTTTGACATCCATTTGCCAAATTTCATAATCATAAAATGCGGCAATTGCTAACATGATTCGGACAGACTTAAGCATCGCTACGGGTGAGAAGGTCTCATCGTAGTCAATCCCTTGAACTTGTCGAAAACCTTTCGCAACAAGTCGAGCTTTATAGATAGTAACATTACCATCAGCGTCAGTCTTCTTCTTGAAGATCCATTTATTTTCAATGGCTTGCCGACCATCGGGCAAGACAACCAAAGTCCATACTTTGTTCTCATACATGGATCCTATCTCGGATTTCATCGCTTCAAGCCATTTTGCGGAATCTAGGCTCACCATTGCTTCTTCATAGTTCGTAGGTTCGCCATGGTCTAGTAACATGACCTCCAGAACAGGATTACCGTACCACTCTGGTGCGGATCTTGATCTAGTTGACCTACGAAGTTCAGTAATAACTTGATCTGAACTTTCATGATCATTATCATTAACTTCCTCACTACTTGGTGTAGGTGTCGCAGAAACTGATCTCTGCGATGATCTACTTTCCAATAAGGGAGCAGGTACGGTTACCTCATCAAGTTCTACTTTCCTCCCACTCACATCTTTCGAGAGAAACTCCTTCTCTAGAAAGGATCCATTTCTAGCAACAAATATCTTGCCTTCGGATCTGTGATAGAAGGTGTACCCAACGGTCTCCTTTGGGTATCCTATGAAGACACATTTCTCCGATCTAGGTTCGAGCTTATCAGGTTGAAGTTTCTTCACATAAGCATCGCAACCCCAAATTTTAAGATACGACAACTTTGGTTTCTTGCCAAACCATAGTTCATAAGGCGTCGTCTCAACGGATTTCGATGGTGTCCTATTTAGAGTGAATGCAGCCGTCTCTAAAGCATAACCCCAAAACGATAGCGGTAAATCAGTAAGAGACATCATAGATCGGACCATATCTAGTAAAGTGCGATTACGACGTTCAGACACACCATTACGCTGTGGTGTTCCGGGTGGCGTGAGTTGCGAAACTATTCCGCATTGTTTCAAATGTAGACCAAACTCGTAACTCAAATATTCTCCTCCACGATCAGATCGTAGGAATTTTATTTTCTTGTTACGATGATTTTCAACTTCACTCTGAAATTCTTTGAACTTTTCAAATGTTTCAGACTTATGTTTCATTAAGTAGATATACCCATATCTGCTCAAATCATCAGTGAAGGTGAGAAAATAACGATATCCGCCACGAGCTTCAATATTCATCGGACCACATACATCTGTATGTATGATTTCCAACAAGTCTTTTGCTCTCTCCATAGTTCCGGAGAACGGTGTTTTTGTCATCTTGCCCATAAGGCACGGTTCGCAAGTACCAAGTGATTCAAAATCAAGTGTTTCCAAAATTCCATCAGTATGGAGTTTCTTCATGCGCTTTACACCAATATGACCCAAACGGCAGTGCCACATATAAGTTGCATTGGCATTATTAACTCTGCATCTTTTGGTTTCAACATTATGAATATGTGTATCACTACTATCGAGATTCATTAAAAATAGACCACTCTTCAAGGGTGCATGACCATAAAAGATATTATTCATATAAATAGAACAACCATTATTCTCTGATTTAAATGAATAACCGTCTTGCATTAAACAAGATCCAGATATAATGTTCATGCTCAACGCTGGCACCAAATAACAATTATTTAGGTCTAAAACTAATCCCGAAGGTAGATGTAGAGGTAGCGTGCCGACGGCGATCACATCGACTTTGGAACCATTTCCCACGCGCATCGTCACCTCGTCCTTAGCTAAACTTCGCTTAATCCGTAGCCCCTGTTTTGAGTTGCAAATATTAGCAACAGAACCAATATCAAATACCCAGGTGCTACTGCGAGTATTAGTAAGGTACACATCAATAACATGTATATCACATATACCTTTGTTAACCTTGCCATCCTTCTTATCCGCCAAATACTTGGGGTAGTTCCGCTTCCAGTGGCCAGTCTGCTTACAGTAGAAGCACTCAGTTTCAGGCTTAGGTCCAGACTTGGATTTCTTCTCCTGAACAGCAACTTGCTTGCTATTCTTCTTGAAGTTCCTTTTCTTCTTCCCTTTGCCCTTTTTCTTGAAACTAGTGGTTTTACTGACCATCAACACTTGATGCTCCTTTTTGATTTCTACCTCCGCTGTCTTTAGCATTGCGAAGAGCTCGGGAATCGTCTTATCCATCCCTTGCATGTTATAGTTCATCACGAAGCTCTTGTAGCTTGGTGGCAGTGATTGAAGAATTCTGTCAATGACGCAATCATCCGGAAGTTGAACTCCCAGTTGAATCAAGTGATTATTATACCCAGACATTCTGAGTATATGCTCACTGACAGAACTATTCTCTTCCATCTTGCAGCTATAGAACTTATTGGAGACTTCATATCTCTCAATCCGGGCATTTGCTTGAAATATTAACTTCAACTCCTGGAACATTTCATATGCTCCATGACGTTCAAAACGTCGTTGAAGTCCCGGTTCTAAGCCATAAAGCATGGCACACTGAACTATTGAGTAGTCATCAGCTTTGCTTTGCCAGACGTTCATAACTTCTGGTGTAGCTCTTGCAGGAGGCCTGGCACCTAGCGGTGCTTCCAGGACGTAATTCTTCTGTGCAGCAATGAGGATAATCCTCAAGTTACGGACCCAGTCCGTGTAATTGCTACCATCATCTTTCAACTTAGCTTTCTCAAGGAACGCATTAAAATTCAACGGAACAACAGCACGGGCCATATATCTACAATTAACATAGACAAGCAAGATACTATCAGGTACTAAGTTCATGATAAATTTAAGTTCAATTAATCATATTACTTAAGAACTCCCACTTAGATAGACATCTCTCTAATCATCTAAGTGATTACGTGATCCAAAGCAACTAAACCATGACCGATTAACACGTGAGATGGAGTAGTTTCAATGGTGAACATCACTATGTTGATCATATCTACTATATGATTCACGCTCAACCTTTCGGTCTCTGTGTTCCGAGGCCATATCTGTATATGCTAGGCTCGTCAAGTTTAACCCGAGTATTCCGCGTGTGCAACTGTTTTGCACCCGTTGTATTTGAACGTAGAGCCTATCACACCCGATTAACACGTGGTGTCTCAGCACGAAGAACTTTTGCAACGGTGCATACTCAGGGAGAACACTTTTATCTTGAAATTTTAGTGAGAGATCATCTTATAATGCTACCGTCAATCAAAGCAAGATAAGATGCATAAAGGATTAACATCACATGCAATCAATATAAGTGATATGATATGGCCATCATCATCTTGTGCTTGTGATCTCCATCTCCGAAGCACCGTGCTTGTGATCACCATCTCCGAAGCACCATCATGATCACCATCGTCACCGGCTCGACACCTTGATCTCCATCGTAGTATCGTTGTCGTCTCGCCAACTTATTACTTTTACGACTATCGCTACCGCTTAGTGATAAAGTAAAACTATTACATGGCGATTGCATCTCATACAATAAAGCGACAACCATATGGCTCCTGCCAGTTGCCGATAACTCGGTTACAAAACATGATCATCTCATACAACACATTATATCACATCATGTCTTGACCATATCACATCACAACATGCCCTGCAAAAACAAGTTAGACGTCCTCTACTTTGTTGTTGCAAGTTTTACGTGGCTGCTACGGGCTTAGCAAGAACCGTTCTTACCTACGCATCAAAACCACAATGATAGTTTGTCAAGTTGGTGCTGTTTTAACCTTCGCAAGGACCGGTCGTAGCCACACTCGATTCAACTAAAGTGAGAGAGACAGACACCCGCCAGTCACCTTTAAGCAATGAGTGCTCCGAACGGTGAAACCAGTCTCGCGTAAGCGTACGCGTAATGTCGGTCCGGGCCGCTTCATCTCACAATACCGCTGAACCAAAGTATGACATGCTGGTAAGCAGTATGACTTATATCGCCCACAACTCACTTGTGTTCTACTCGTGCAAAGCATCAACGCATAAAACCTGGCTCGGATGCCACTGTTGGGGAACGTAGTAATTTCAAAATTTTTCCTACGCATACGCAAGATCATGGTGATGCATAGCAACGAGAGGGGAGAGTGTTGTCCACGTACCCTCGTAGACCGACAGCGGAAGCGTTATTACAACGCGGTTGATGTAGTCGAACGTCTTCACGATCCGACCGATCAAGTACCGAACGTACGGCACCTCCGAAGTTCTACACACGTTCAGCTCGATGACGTCCCTCGAACTCCGATCCAGCCGAGTGTTGAGGGAGAGTTTCGTCAGCACGACGGCGTGGTGACGATGATGATGTTCCACCGACGCAGGGCTTCGCCTAAGCTTCGCGACGGTATTATCGAGGTGTAATCTGGTGGAGGGGGGCACCGCACACGGCTAAAATATCGTATATCAAGTGTGTTCTTAGGTGCCCCCTGCCCCCGTATATAAAGGAGCAAGGGGGAGGCCGGCTGCCTATGGGGCGCGCCAAGGAGAGGGAGGGAGTCCTCCTCCTAGTAGGAGTAGGACTCCCCTTTCCTAGTCCTACTAGGAAAAGAAGGGGGGAAGGAAAGAGAGGGAGAGGGAGAGGGAAAGGGGGCTGCGCCCCCCTCTCCTAGTCCAACTAGGACTCCTCTGGGAGGGGGCGCACCACCTCCTGGCTGCTGCCCTCTCTCTCCCCTCAAGGCCCACTAAGGCCCAATACTTCCCCGGGGGGTTCCGGTAACCCTCCGGCACTCCGGTTTAATCCGAAACTTCTCCGGAACACTTCCGGTGTCCGAATATAGTCGTCCAATATATCAATCATTACGTCTCGACCATTTCGAGACTCCTCGTCATGTCCGTGATCACATCCGGGACTCCGAACAACCTTCGGTACATCAAATCACATAAACTCATAATATAACTGTCATCGTAACTTTAAGCGTGCGGACCCTTTGGGTTCGAGAACTATGTAGACATGACCGAGACACCTCTCCGGTCAATAACCAATAGCGGGACCTGGATGCCCATATTGGCTCCCACATATTCTATGAAGATATTTATCGGTCAGACCGCATAACAACATACGTTGTTCCCTTTGTCATCGGTATGTTACTTGCCCGAGATTCGATCGTCGGTATCTCGATACCTAGTTCAATCTCGTTACCAGCAAGTCTCTTTACTCGTTCCGTAATACATCATCCCGCAACTAACTCATTAGTCACAATGCTTGCAAGGCTTATAGTGATGTGCATTACCGAGTGGGCCCTGAGATACCTCTCCGACAATCGGAGTGACAAATCCTATTCTCGAAATACGCCAACCCAACAAGTACCTTTGGAGACACCTGTAGAGCACCTTTATAATCACCCAGTTACGTTGTGACGTTTGGTAGCACACAAAGTGTTCCTCCGGTAAACGGGAGTTGCATAATCTCATAGTCATGGGAACATGTATAAGTCATGAAGAAAGCAATAGCAACATACTAAACGATCGGGTGCTAAGCTAACGTAATGGGTCATGTCAATCACGTCATTCTCCTAATGAGGTGATCCCGTTAATCAAATAACAACTCATGTCTATGGCTAGGAAACATAACCATCTTTGATTAACGAGCTAGTCAAGTAGAGGCATACTAGTGACACATTGTTTGTCTATGTATTCACACATGTATTATGTTTCCGGTTAATACAATTCTAGCATGAATAATAAACATTTATCATGATACAAGGAAATATATAATACTTTATTATTTCCTCTAGGGCATATTTCCTTCATCCTCTTCAAGGGAAAACCACGCAGTGCTCAAGAGGTAGCAAGAAGGATTTTTGGCACCGTTGCCGAGGAGTCTACGCAAAAGTCAAGACATACCAAGTACCCATCACAAACTCTTATCCCTCGCATTACATTATTTTCCATTTGCCTCTTGTTTTCCTCTCCCCTACTTCACCCTTGCCGTTTTATTCGCCCTCTCTTTTTGCTCACCTTTCCTTTGACATGGCCAAAAGGGGGCTAGGGGTTCTTTCCTAGGTTTTAATGCCTTGGATAGCCCTTCCGTCCTCTCTAAGCTCATAAATAATGATGCTATGGAAAAACCTACCGGGGTTGTCAATGAGAATCTGAACAATTTCGATGAAGATGATCCCGGAATATTTTGTTATTTACTCGACGAGTCTTTGAAAGATGCTTGGGATAGGTTACTGAGAATCCGGGCTAGCTTTGTGCCCCAATATCAAATTGAAATATACTTAAAAAGCTTTTATGTTGCCTTACCTTCGTCGTTTAAGCATGTCTTAGACTCTATTTTTGAAGAAGGTTTTCTTGAAGGGGATGTCGTAGATACCTATGAAAATATGATAACCATATTTGGGCACCCCATGAATGAGAAGGTCGAATCTACCTCTCTTTTGCTTTCCTATCAAAACGAAACTATCAAAGAGATGAAGGCTAGCTTAGATGCGAATTTCCGTAACGTGCTTAATCTTTCTTCTACCATTAATAGCCATGTGCTTTATCAAAACAGAAAGATTAATTCCGTAGATAACAAGTTTGCTCTTTTCTTTCCTAAAACTAAAGATGGCAATACCTAGATCTATCCTTGTTTTTATGCCTAGCTAAGGGCGTTAAACGATAGCGCTTGTTGGGAGGCAACCCAATTTTATTTTAATTTTTTGCTTTTTGCTCCTGTTTAGGAATAAATCTTTGATCTAGCCTCTGTTTAGATTTGTTTTTGTGTTTTAATTAGTGTTTGTGCCAAGTGGAACCTATAGGATCTTCTTGGATAATAGTTATTTGATCTTGCTGAAAATTCCAGAAACTTTCTGTTCACGAAAACAATTGTTAAAAATCACCAGAACGTGATAAAATACTGATTCCAATTGCAGCAGATCTATAAACAAATTATTTAGGTCTTCCTATTTTTTTAGAAGTTTTAGAGATCCAGAAGTTTGCGTTAGTTACAGATTACTACAGACTGTTCTGTTTTTGACAGATTCTGTTTTTCGTGTGTTGTTTGCTTATTTTGATGAATCTATGGCTAGTAAAATAGTTTATAAACCATAGAGAAGTTGGAATACAGTAAGTTCAACACAAATATAAATAAAGAATGAGTTCATTGCAGTACCTTGAAGTGGTGTTTTGTTTTCTTTCGCTAACGGAGCTCACGATATTTTCTGTTAAGTTTTGTGTTGTGAAGTTTTCATGTTTTGGGTGAAGATTTGATGGATTATGGAACAAGGAGTGGCAAGAGCCTAAGCTTGGGGATGCCCAAGGCCCCCCAAGGTAAATCCAAGGACACCAAAAAGCCAAAGCTTGGGGATGCCCCGGAAGGCATCCCCTCTTTCGTCTTCGTCCATCGGTAACTTTACTTGGAGCTATATTTTTATTCACCACATGATATGTGTTTTGCTTGGAGCGTCTTGTATGATTTGAGTCTTTGCTTTTAGTTTACCATAGTCATCCTCTCTGAATACACTTTTGAGAGAGACACACATGATTTGGAATTTATTAGAATACTCTATGTGCTTCACTTATATCTTTTGAGCTATATAGTTTTTGCGCTAGTGCTTCACTTATATCTTTTAGAGCACGGCGGTGGTTTGTTTTATAGAAACTATTGTTCTCTCATGCTTCACTTATATTATTTTGAGAGTCCTACAAAACAGCATGGTAATTTTCTTTAATTGTGAAATTAGTCCAAATATGATAGGCATCCAAGATTAGTAAAAACTTTCTTATAAGTGCGTTGAATACTAAGAGAAGTTTGATGCTTGATAATTGTTTTGAGATATGAAGATGGTGATATTAGAGTTATGCTAGTTGAGTGGTTATGAATTTGAGAAATACTTGTGTTAAAGTTTGTGATTCCCGTAGCATGCACGTATGGTGAACCGTTATGTGATGAAGTCGGAGTATGATTTACTTATTGATTGTCTTCCTTATGAGTGGCGGTCGGGGACGAGCGATGGTCTTTTCCTACCAATCTACCCCCCTAGGAGCATGCACATAATACTTTGTTTTGATAACTAATAGATTTTTGGAACAAGTATATGAGTTCTTTATGATTAATGTTGAGTCCATGGATTATATGCACTCTTATCCTTCCACCATTGCTAGCCTCTCTAATACCGCACACTTCTCGCCGGTATCATACACCCACCATATTCCTTCCTCAAAACAGCCACCATACCTACCTATCATGTCATTTCCATAGCCATTCCGAGATACATTTCCATGCAACTTACCACCGTTCCGTTTACTATGACACGCTCCATCATTGTCGTATTGCTTTGCATGATCATGTAGTTGACATCGTATTTGTGGCAAAGCCACCGTTTATTATCTTCATACATGTCACTCTTGATTCATTGCATATCCCCGTACACTGCCGGAGACATTCATTTAGAGTCATATTTTGTTCTAAGTATTGAGTTGTAATACTTGAGTTGTAAGTAAATAAAAGTGTGATGATCATCATTATTAGAGCATTGTCCCAAGTGAGGAAAGGATGATGGAGACTATGATTCCCCCACAAGTCAGGATGAGACTCCGGACTAAAAAAAAGAGGCCATAAAAAAGAGAAAAGGCCCAACCAAAAAAATGAGAGAAAAGAGAGAAGGCACAATGCTACTATCCTTTTTCCACACTTGTGCTCCAAAGCAGCACCATGATCTTTACGACAGAGAGTCTTTTGTTTTGTCACTTTCATATACTAGTGGGTATTTTTCATTATAGAACTTGGCTTGTATATTCCAATGATGGGCTTCCTCAAATTTCCCTAGGTCTTCGTGAGCAAGCAAGTTGGATGCACACCCACTTAGTTTTCATTATTGAGCTTTCATACACTTATAGCTCTAGTGCATCCGTTGCATGGCAATCCCTACTCACTCACATTGATATCTATTAATGGGTGTATCCATAGCCCGTTGCTACGCCTAGTTGATGTGAGACTATCTTCTCCTTTTTGTCTTCTCCACAACCACCATTCTATTCCACCTATAGTGCTATATCCATGGCTCACGCTCATGTATTGCGTGAAGATTGAAAAAGTTTGAGAACATCAAAAGTATGAAACAATTGCTTGGCTTGTCATCGGGGTTGTGCATGATTTAAATATTTTGTGTGGTGAAGATAGAGCATAGCCAGACTATATGATTTTGTAGGGATAACTCTCTTTGGCCATGTTATTTTGAGAAGACATGATTGCTTTATTAGTATGCTTGAAGTCTTATTACTTTTATGTCAATATTAAACTTTTATCGTGAATCTTTCAGATCTGAATATTCATACCACAAATAAGAGAATTACATTGAAAATTAGGCTAAGTACCATTCCACATCAAAAATTCTGTTTTTATCATTTACCTACTCGAGGACGAGCAGGAATTAAGCTTGGGGATGCTTGATACGTCTCCAACGTATCTATAATTTTTGATTGTTCCATGCTATTATATATTCTTTTTTGGATGTTTAATGGGCTTTATTATACACTTTTATATTATTTTTGGGACTAACCTATTAACCGGAGGCCCAGCCCGAATTGCTGTTTTTTTGCCTATATCAGTGTTTCGAAGGAAAGGAATATCAAACGGAGTCCAAACGGAATAAAACCTTCGGGAATGTGATTTTTGGAACAAACGTGATCCAAAGGACTTGGAGTGGATGTCAAGAAATCACCGAGGAGGCCACGAGGCAGGGGGCGTGCCCTCCACCATCGTGGGCCCCCTGTAGCTCCATCGACCTACTTCTTCCTCCTATATATACCTATGTACCCCCAAACCATCAGACACGGAGCCAAAACCCTATTTCCACCACCGCAACCTTCTGTACCCGTGAGATCCCATCTTAAGGCCTTTTCCGGCGCTCCTCCGGAGGGGGCATTGATCACGGTGGGCTTCTACATCAACACCATAGCCTCTCCGATGATGTGTGAGTAGGTTACCTCAGACCTTCGGTTCCATAGTTATTAGCTAGATGGCTTCTTCTCTCTCTTTGGATCTCAATACAAAGTTCTCCTTGATTCTCTTGGAGATCTATTTGATGTAACTCTTCTTTTGCGGTGTGTTTGTCGAGATCCGATGAATTGTGGGTTTATGATCAAGATTATCTATGAACAATATTTGAATCTCCTCTAAATTCCTTTATGTATGATTGGTTATCTTTGCAAGTCTCTTTGAATTATCAGTTTGGTTTGGCCTACTAGATTGATCTTTCTTGCAATGGGAGAATTGCTTAGCTTTGGGTTCAATCTTGCTGTGCTCGATCCCAGTGACAGTAGGGGAAACGACACATATTGTATTGTTGCCATCGAGGATAAAAAGATGGGGTTTATATCATATTGCATGAGTTTATCCCTCTACATCATGTCATCTTGCTTAAAGCGTTACTATGTTCTTATGAACTTAATACTCTAGATGCATGCTGGATAGCGGTCGATGTGTGGAGCAATAGTAGTAGATGCAGGCGGGAGTCGGTCCACTTGTCACAGACGTGATGCCTATATACATGATCTTACCTAGATATTCTCATAACTATGCTCAATTCTATCAATTGCTCGACAGTAATTCGTTTACCCATCGTAATACTTATGCTATCTTGAGAGAAGCCACTAGTGAAACCTATGGCCCCCGGGTCTATTTTCCATCATATTAATCTTCCGCCAACAAGCTATTTCTATTACCGTTTACCTTGCAATCTTTACTTTTACTCTTTGTCATAAAAATACCAAAAATATTATCTTATCATCTCTATCAGATCTCACTCTCGTAAGTGACCGTGAAGGGATTGACAACCCCATTATCGCGTTGGTTGCGAGGTTCTTATTTGTTTGTGTAGGTGCGTGGGACTCGAGCGTGGTCTCCTACTGGATTGATACCTTGGTTCTCAAAAACTGAGGGAAATACTTACGCTACTTTACTGCATCACCCTTTCCTCTTCAAGGGAAAACCAACGCAGTGCTCAAGAGGTAGCAGGGCCCGAGTGCCACGATTTCGGATTTGAACCTATTATGTTTTCATGAATATATTTGTGTTCTTGATCCGATCTTGCAAGTTGTAGACACCTATTACGAGTTATGATCCGCATACCCCAAGGTGACAATAATTGGGATTCTTTCTGGTGATTACCGTGGTTTGAGGAGTTCATGTATTCACTATGTGCTAATGCTTTGTTCCGGTTCTCTATTAAAAGGAGGCCTTAATATCCCTTAGTTTCCATTAGGACCCCGCTGCCACGGGAGGGTAGGACAAAAGATGTCATGCAAGTTCTTTTCCATAAGCACGTATGACTATATATGGAATACATGCCTACATTATATTGATGAATTGGAGCTAGTTCTGTGTCACCCTAGGTTATAACTGTTGCATGATGAATGCCATCCGACATAATTATCCATCATTGATCCATTGCCTACGAGTTCGTTTCATATTGATCTTTCCTAAGTTACTTTTTCGTTGCCACTGTTACGATTGTTACAAAACTGCTACTATTACTTTTGCCACCGTTACCGTTACTTCCATATTACTTTGCTACTAAGTACTTTGCTACAGATATTATGTCTTTCAGGTGTGGTTGAATTGACAACTCAGCTGCTAACACTCAAGAATATTCTTTGGCTCCCCTTGTGTCGAATCAATAAATTTGGGTTGAATACTCTACCCTTGAAAACTGTTGCGATCCCCTATACTTGTGGGTTATCAACCACTGTCCAGTGATCCACTCCTAGATTACTTTGGTACCTCCCTGCCAAACTTATGGCAAGGCACACATCAGGTCTGGTACACAACATGGCATACATAATAGAACCTATGGCTGAGGCATAGGGAATGACTTCCATTTTCTCTCTATCTTCTGCCGTGGTCGGACTTTGAGTCTGTCTCAATTTCACACCTTGCTACACAGGTAAGAACCCTTTCTTAGACTGGTCCATTTTGAACTTCTTCAGAACTTTGTCAAGGTATGTGCTTTGTGAAAGTCCTATTAAGCGTCTTGATCTATCCCTATAGATTTTGATGCCTAATATATAAGCAGCTTCATCGAGGCCTTTCATTGAAAAAAAATCTTATTCAAGTATCCTTTTTTGCTATCAAGAAATTCTATATCATTTCCAATCAGCAATATGTCATCCACATATAATATCAGAAATGATTCAGAGCTCCCTCTCACTTTCTTGTAAATACAGGCTTCACCATAAGTCTGTATAAAACCATATGCTTTGATCACCCCATCAAAGCGTATATTCCAACTCTGAGATGCTTGCAGCAGTCCATAGATGGATCGCTGGAGCTTGCACACTTTGTCAGCACCTTTAGGATCGACAAAACCTTCTGGTTGCATCATATACAACTGTTCTTTAAAAAACCCATTAAGGAATGCAGTTTTGACGTCCATTTACCAGATTTCATTATAATAAAATGCGACAATTGCTAACATGATTCGGACAGACTTAATCATCGCTACGGGTGAGAAAGTCTCATCATAGTCAACCCCTTGAACTTGTCAAAAACCTTTTGCGACAAGTCGAGCTTTGTAGACAATGACATTACCATCAGTGTCCGTCTTCTTCTTGAAGATCCATTTATTCTCAATGGCTTGCTGATCATCGGGCAAGTCGACCAAAGTCCATACTTTGTTCTCATACATGGATCCTATCTCAGATTTCATGGCCTCAAGCCATTTACTGGAATCTGGGCTCATCATAGCTTCTTCATAGTTCGTAGGTTCGCCGTGGTCTAATAACATGACTTCCAGCTGGACAGGATTACCGTACCACTATGGTGCGGAACATGTTCTGGTTGACCTACGAGGTCAATAGTAACTTGATCCGAAGTTTCATGATCACCATCATTAGCTTCCTCTCTAGTTGGTGCAGGCATCATGGGAACGGTTTTCTCTGATGTGCTACTTTCCAATTCAAGAGAACGTATAATTACCTCATCAAGTTCTACTTTCCTCCCACTCACTCTTTCGAGAAAAACTCCTTCTATAGAAAGGACACATTCTTGGCAACAAAGATCTCGCCTTCGGATCTGTGGTAGAAGGTGTACCCAATAGTTTCCTTTGGGTATCCTATGAAGACGCACTTCTCCGATTTGGGTTCGAGCTTATCAGACTGAAGCCTTTTGACATAAGTGTCGCATCCCCAAACTTTAAGAAACGGCAGCTTAGGTTTCTTGCCAAACCACAGTTCATACGGTGTTGTCTCAACGGATTTAGATGGTGACCTATTTAACGTGAATGCGACTGTCTCTAATGCATAACCCCAAAATGATAAAGGCAAATTGGTAAAAGACATCATAGATCGCACCATATCTAATAAAGTACGTGAAAGGATCGATATAGTTAACTAGAGGGGGGTGAATAGGCAACTAACAATTTTTAACTTTTCTTTACCAATTTAAACTTTGCATCAAAGTAGTTTGTCTAGATATGCAACTAGGTGAGCAACCTATATGATGCACAACCAACAAGCACACAAGCAAGCACGGGATACAACACAAAGTAGGCTTGCACAAGTAAAGGTAAGAGATAACGTAAAGTGGAGCCAGTGGAGATGAGGATGTGTTATCGAAGTTCCTTCCCTTTGAGAGGAAGTACGTCTCCGTTGGAGCAGTGTGGAGGCACAATGCTCCCCAAGAAGCCACTAGGGCCACCGTATTGTCCTCACGCCCTCACACAATGCGAGATGCCGTGATTCCACTATTGGTGCCCTTGGAGGCGGCGACCGAACCTTTACAAACAAGGTTGGGGCTATCTCCACTACTCAATTGGAGGCTCCCAACGAAACCATGGAGCTTCACCACAATGGAATGTGGCTCTGAGGTGACCTCAACCGTCTAGGGTGCTCAAACACCCAAGAGTAACAAGATCCGCGAAGGATTAGTGGGGGGATCAAATTTCTCTTGGTGAAATTGTAGATCCGGGCCTTCTCAACCAATCCCTAAAGAATCAACAAGTTTGATGAGCTTTGGAGCAACAATGGAGCTTGGGGGAAAAGAGGTAGGTCAACTTGGAGAAGAAGACCTCCTTTTATAGTGGGGGAACCAATCCAACCGTTTCCCCCCTCTTCAGCCCGCACAGAGCGGTACTACTGCTCAGTAGAGCGGTACTACTGCTGGTCGCAGCGGTACTACCGCGACCACCAGCGGTACTACCGCATAGACTGAGCGTAGTAGAAGTAGAGGGAGAATGAGATGAAGAGAGGGGGCTGGGCAGCACTAGTAGCGGTGGTAGCTGTGGTACTACCGCTCATGGGCGGTGTGACAGCCTGGTTTTTGCCCTCTCTCATTTGCTTGATTTTTATTTGGATTCAACTTGAAACTTGGAGTTTTTGAATCTTTTCATATGGACTTAAACACTTGGGTATTCTTGGCTTTCACCCAAGTGCTCCATTTCCCTCTCTAATCATCATTCCCCTTCTGATCCACTCCAAAATAATCTTTGGAATATTTTTCTTAAATGAAAAATATTCATTTTCTCTCAAAAACCCTAGCCAGGTCAGTATGCTCCAAAGCAACCCTAATTTTTATGGCCCAGAAAAATCTGAGATAATTCACAAATATTCTTAGAACCCTAGGGCACCTTCTTGAGCAAAAATATTTCATAACTTTTTGGAATATTTGTGCTACAGAAAATATTTTCTGTTCTGGACAGAAATGGTGGTTTCTACAGCAACTACCATTTTACTTGCTCCATTGTGCCTGGGTTTTCTTGTGCATTTTCACCTTAGTAACTCTTGGCTAATCTCCAAAGCACAGCCTCTAACTCCCAGCCATTTGACCTCAGTAACCTCTCAAAGTTACTGACCAGAAACTTACCTCGCATGTAAAAACTTCTCTACTGCACCTGGATCCAAACCAAAGCGTGGTAACATCTCAAACTACCATGAACAACACGCTTAGCTCGGCGTGATGTCATAGTCCACGCGGTGACCACGTTCGTCCAGGGGTGCTGGCATGCGTGTCGACGCGCTCTGAGTGCCGCCGAGCACTTTGTTTCGCGCGTGCTCGCTTCCCCGACTGCCGTAGCGTGCCAAACTTCGCCACCATCTTCGTCTCAACTCCCTTAACTCCCCTCTGGCGCTCGTCGACGCCGGAGCTCGCCGCAGCGAGAATGGGCACGGTCCGGCCAACCCAACAGTGCGGTGCGCACTGTGCTCGTCGCCTTCTCCTCGTTCCTGTGCTCGTCTTCGTCCGCCAACAGTTGCCGCGTGAGCTGTGTCGCCTTCTTCCCCTCTCACTGAAGCCGCTCGTCGCCAGGCACCATGGACAGGTGTCCACCGGCGGAGCCCGAAACCCCCTCGCCGCTCGCCTATAAATGGAGCCGCCCCCAGAGTCCTCGAGCACCATCCATCACTCCCACACACCCCACAAGCGAGTAGGAAGCCGTAGCCCAGCCGGGCAGGCCGTGGGCCACCGTCCCCGAGCTCGAGCTCACCGGCGATCCCCTCTGGTCGCCGCGGTAGCTCCAGCCCCTCCCAGGCCAGGGCGACCCTTCCAGGGCCTCCGCCCCTCTCTGGTGAAGCCGTTCCGCCCCTCTGGAGCCCCTGGAGTTGCCTCTGCTCGCCGTCTTCTTCATCTCCGGCGACCACCGTGTTCTGCCTCTGTTTGCGAGGTTGATTCCGACGCCGTTCGACCACCCCTAGCTACGCTAAGGGTATGGGCAGGTGCGCCACCGTCCCCTCTCTCGATCCCTCCCTCTCGTTTTGGCCAAGGAGTCCTCGTCGTCGGCGAGAGCTCCAGCGGAGCTGCGACTCCCTCTGTTTCCTTCTCCCCTCCTTCTCACCTGACTAGCGGGGCCTGCTACTCAGCCACTCTGTACGCGCGCGAAGCGGTACGAGTGGTGGCGCCCCTGGGCTTTACGCCTTCGACGTCACCCCCCAGTCTGTTTATTTTTATTCAAATTCATTTGAATTTACAGAACACTTCAAACAGCAATAACTCCTCAACCATAAGTCCAAATGAATTGATTCTTTTTGCATCTTGTTCTTTGCAAAGAAATCTAACAGCTCACCAAAGATGAGATTTTTCTGAGCTGTTTAGAATTTCTGGTGATTTTCAGAAGTGTTCTTGTATTTTCTTTTTGTGTTTAAAATTATTTTCAGAGGGTGATGCTTGTCTTGAGGATCACCAGAAGGCTTGTGAACCTCATCTGCACTAAGGCAAGCCACAACAACATTTTCATGGTGTCATTTCAATATTTATGATTTTCTTACTTGAATGAAATGATTAATCCACGCATTTAAATAACTATTGTGTTATTTATATTCTGTTAAGTGTTTGTTAGTTAATATGCTTGATTTACAGAATGTGGAAACTAGCTTATTTGGTGAAGCAAAGCTAAGATCTTTTTGTGATGATAGAAATAATTTTTGTTATGCATGTTAGTAATTATTTAAAGTTATGTTCTTGCATAAATAAAATGATAAAAATTTGCTAGAAAATATTCGGTGAAGTACTTGTTTAGTCATTTTACTTGACTTACAGAATGTTTGAACCTCACTTGGTTGGTAAAGAAATTAGGATTTGTTTGTGGTAAAATCTTTGTTATCCATGTGAGAAATTAATCGGAGTTATGTTCTTGCATGAGAAAATAATAAAACTTGCTGCAAAATATTTTGGTTAATATGTGAGTTATCCTGATCAGCAAAGTAATACGAGTTGTTGATGTTTATGCTTAGTGTGAATATGGATGACATTGGCCATTTTCGTTATTAAGTGATGCATGTGTAGTTTTGCATTTCATGGCATGCTATGACACCGGTCATTTTCATTTTAAGTTGAACCTGAATATAACTCAACTTGAATATACCGTTGACTGGGTCATGGTGCCGCTGAATCGAGTTTTTCCCAGTGCAACCACATTTGCCTTTGTGGGAAGGCCTTGATTCGGTCCATTGACATTGCCTCTGGTCGGTGCCTCCAACTAGGGAAGGTTATGTCGTGCTTACCCTGGCCCGTTAAGCAGGCATAACCTTGTGTGCCCGTTGTTGAGATTATGGTACCGGGTCCCCGAGTGGGATCATTTTGGCCACGACAGTGGTCGGTGTGTCTTTGGTAGACACGGGGCCACCCAGTACTAGCCCGTTGGGGATTGGGTCGGAGTGGCCGGGAGAGTGTCATGGCAATGGAAGGGTTTCATTGGAATGCCGTTGGTCCACCCGAATGGGAGTACGAGGCCATGGGTTCCGTGGTGTGGGTACAGTGTGCTACCTCTGCAGAGTGTATAATCTATCGATAGCCGAGTCCATGGTCACGGACACCTCGTAGTAGGTCCCACCATGAGTCAACATTTACTAAAATTTGCACACTAAGCTATGAACTTTGCATTGTTGAGGATGGCAGAAAGGCCATCGAGATATTCGGGACCAAATATTGGTCGTGGTTGTGATCGCCGTAAGGATCATGAGTTACTCTTGTTAAGACCACGTTGGTGGTTTGTTTGTGAACCGAGAATGATCAATGTTGGTAAGTTGTCCCGAGGGACGTTCGAGCATGATCACAGCATGTTGGGCATATAGTGTTGCATTATTATTAATTAGTTAATTATCATGATATTGTTTGTCATTATGATTATGCCTGTTGTGAGCTTGCAAGTACATTCAATGTACTGACCTGGCGTGTCATGCCAGATTTCAGGAAAGTCTCATTGGAGAGGAGTGCTGCTCGAGTCTAGATCGTGTCCACATCGGTGTCCCTCTGATATGGAGCTTCCGCTACGACGTTATTCCGCTGCCGCATAGTTGTTATGATCGAGCCCCCTTTATGTTCACTAAATAATGTACATATTGTTCAGCCGCACCGAGCGTGTCGCATGGCCTCGACAACTGTTGTAATATAAACTCTAGTCCGCTAGCATCAATAAAGCAGTTGTTTTCTGTACCAAGATGTTGTGTGTTGCCAGAAGACATGGTCTCTGGGCTGGCAATGCATGGTAAACCGGTTGCTCTGAGCCGGGGTGCCACAGGCGGTACTACCATTGCCACTGCCACTACTACTGCCACAAAACCCGACACGAGAAAATGCATCCTCGAATCGAGGCGGTAGCGTTGCCGAACCAGGACGGTACTGCTGCCTATGCCCTGAAGCGGTACTACCACTGAAGGACAGCGGTACTGCCGCTTGAGGACCATAGGCGGTACTACTGCTCTGGCGGTGGTACTACCACTTTCTCCTCACGGTTTCCACTTCTGTTAAACCAGAAAGCTCCAAGGTGAGGAAAGGAGCAGGGAGTGCAACAAAGACGTGTACGTGCTGATTCCACCCTAGCCTTTCCAATGCAGACCCCCTCTTGATAGTACGGTGTCTCCTACGACTCAAGTCCACCAAACTGAAATGAAGGAGACTACACGGTCTTCACGTAAAGCTCCGAGGGGAAGGAATCGTCTCGTGCCAAAGAATGAATCTCTGAAAAACTCAACGCACATGATTAGTCCGCAAAAAGCATTGTCATCAATCACCAAAACTACTTAGCGAGAGATATGCCCTAACAATCTCCCCCTTTTTGGTGGATTGATGACAACACGGGATTTGCACAAGGTAATGACATGAGATGAAGCGAATCCCAAAACTACAAAATATAGATGGGCTCCCCCTAGATGGGTGCACTCAATTAGAGGTGCCTTTGGATTGCAAAGTGCACACATTAGGATCAACACTCCCCCTATATTTTATAGTTAGAAACCAATTGCATCAAAGATGAGACATATATGAGCTAGGATGCAATAGAGAGGCAAGAGAGGAAAGTAGACATATGAGATAAGCATAAACTTACAGACTACTAAAGTACTTGACATACAAGATAATAATAAGATAGGGTAGCATATGTCTCACACCATATGATAGGGTACCAGGTCTCACGAGCACAAGCCAAACCAAAGCAAATAAGAGAGTTTGCGAGAGAGAGAAGCAAATAAGACACTCGCAACTCGACAACGAAAAATCCCTAAACTCTCTCCCCCTTTGGCATCAAGACACCAAAAGGGGCAAAGAGTGCTGCTACGGTCACATGTGATAGAAGAACTGAATAACTCCAACATTACATCCCTGCGAGACCGTCTGCTCCTCTGTCATCGGTAGGGGGCTGCTTAGTGTCTGCGTCTGTCCACAGGCAGTGCTGCTGAACCCACTCCTCATCTGTGATCTTGCCCTCAGAACCGCTGACAACTGTTGAACCTAATTGACGCATGAGCTCCTTGTGACGGCACCTGGCCTTCTTCTCAGACACATGGGCCATGTACTGTCCATGAGACTCCATGCAGAAAAGTTTCTTCATTTTGCGCTTGAGCTTCTTTGCCCATGAGGGCTCCGCTCCAGAGGGCTCATCATCATCATCATCATCATCAGCAGCAGCATCAGCCTCTGTCTCAACGTCAGCAGCTCCAGATGGAATCCCAAACCTCGGAACCAATGTGCCCCAGTTCTCCTTCTTCCTCAGACGCTTGATCTCACGAGGGATCGACTCGCCAGTCTCCAGCACAACATTAGGATAAGTGTGCATCCAAGCCTTCTCAATAAGCAACATGAGAAAAGGCGCATAGATGGGGCACTTGCACTCAGAGATAGCGGTGACAAGCTCAAACCACATGACATGAGATATATCCACGGATTCACTAGTGTTCTCTTCCTTCTCATGCTGGCAGAAAAGAAGCATGTCCACGAGAAAGGAGTGAACCATATCTAAGTTCCCAATGCGAGGGAGAGAGTCTCTCTGAAGATGCGATGAAGTATGTCCAGAAAAGCAGGCAACTCATAGGTCTCCTTCTGAGTCTCGGGGTGAATCTTCAAAGTACAGTAGGGCCAGAGAGATTGCTTGTGAGTGGAAGTTACATTGCGGTGAGGGCGAAAGCCAATTGGAGTCTCAAGTCGTTGATCTTCAACCCCAAGTAACTCCATGAATGCCTTCCATTAGACAGAAAGAAGCTTGACATTGGTCATCCAAGTCAGAGTCCTTTCCTCATCCATTCCAAGATGGACCGTGGCATAAAACTGAGCCACCAAATCTGCATCAAGGTCCTTGTTGCATGATCCTGAGAATGTTCAGCTGAGTACACATCTATAGGGATTCACCAAAGTAGGCAGGATCCTTCTCCATATAGTCAGTGTCGATGGTGCGAACATCAACATAGAGATTCTTCTTTGCTTTGATCACATCAAAGTAGATTGCCCACTGAAAATAGTTCCAGAAAGGACGGTTGACAAGATTGGGCTCTTGATCTTGCTCATAGGAATTGCGCCGACGCTTCTCCCAGAACACCTTGGCATTCATCTCAGTCACTGACTTGGGCTTTGGCTTGGGCTTCTTCGCGGTACTCTTGGTAGGCTGCAGAGACGGAACACTGGGCGGAGGAACACTTGAAGAAGCAGCGGTTGTCTCAGAGGTGCGATAGCGCTTTGAAGTAGAACGCCTGGGGTTGACACAGCGGACATGTTGCTCAGAAGGGCCATCACCTGGAACCAAACACACAGACACAAGAAACAACACAAAAGAACGAGCATAAACCACCAGAGAAAGCAACACGGATCGATATTTGGTATGAGTACGGTGGAATTGGGCATCCAGTGGTAGTACCGCGATCTGGAAGCGGTAGTACCGCCTGAGCGGTAGTACCGCCCCAGGAGAGCGGTAGTACTGCCCTAGGCGGGGGAACGGCGGTTCCCTACTGCCGTGGCCAAATCCAGCACTACCGGGATACCAAATTCAAACATAAGCCTACCAAATATCAATCCAAACAGTCTAGAAGCCTTCACCATCCTACTCAAGCTTCGATTTGGCCGCAAATCGATGAATGCAAAGCCTATTGCCCCTAAAGACTAGATCTGAAACCTAGAAGCAAAGAGAAAAGGATCGGGGGCAATACCTGCATCCATGGCTAGAGGAAGAGGTGGGGATCAATCCCACCGGAGGAAAAGGTGAAAGACGGCCCGGAGGAGGCGGCCCACCGGCGCCCTCCCACGGCGAGTTCATCGCTGGGGAAAGGAAGAGGATGAGTGGGTTGTGCGAATGGGTGTGGGGGAGAAGGAAACTCCCCCTGCCCCGACATAACCCCCTAGTCCCGCCCCGCAGCGGTAGTACCGCTCGGGCGGACGGTAGTACCGCTTGTTGATCATAAGCGATAGTACCGCGCGCTTGCAGCGGTAGTATCGCCCAGCCAAAACTCAAAGACAAGATAGAAATAGGCTTAGCTCAAGGAACAAGAAAACGAAACGACGAGGAGAAGGGGCAAACAGAAATGCAGAATAACACCCACGGGAGGACAAGAAACACACAACTCTCCAAGAGAGGGCGGTGGCCGAGGCCACCTATGTTTGAGTCAAGTGGTATAGCACCGCAAAGATTTTAACCTTGGGCCCATGATCAAAACTCATCTTTGAAGCACAAGTACCATCAAAACTGGCTAATGTGAAAGATGTGATCAATTTATGCATAATGGGGGGAGGGAGAGTTCATTGAGAGAACAACACTCCCCCTATGTCCATGCCTACACCTAAACAAGACAACACAATGAGCATGGCGGGGTGTGCAAGGGTTCAAGCCACATTGCTCGAACCAATGATATTTAGCTCATGCCTTAACTCATGAAATCTTGCTTTATCCAAGGGCTTCGTGAAGATATCTGCAAGGTTATCATTAGTGTTGACATACTTGAGCTCGATCTCCCCTCGCCTAATGTGATCCCGGATGAAGTGATACCGAATCTCAATATGCTTAGTCTTGAAGTGTTGCACCGGGTTGAGAGAAATATTGATGGCACTTTCAATGTCACACCAAAGAGGCACTTTGTCACAAATGACACCGCAATCCTTTAAAGTTTGCCTCATCCATAGAAGTTGAGCACAACAACTACCGGCAGCCACATATTCCGCTTCGGTGGACGAGAGAGACACACAACTTTGCTTCTTAGAAGAACAACTCACCAAAGAGCAACCAAGAAATTGGCACCCTCCGGAAGTTTACTTCCTATCCACCTTGTCTCCCGTCCAATCCGAGTCCGAAAAGCCCACAAGGTTGAAGTTTGCTCCTCTTGGGTACCATAAGCTAGAGTTTGGGGTATGAGCCAAATATCGAAAGATTCGTTTGACCGCCACATAGTGGCTTTCCTTAGGTGCGGCTTGAAACCATGCACAAATTCCCACACTCAACATGATATCTGGTCTAGATGCACAAAGGTAAAGCAAGGAGCCAATCATGGAGCGATATACCTTTTGATCCACCGCTTTACCATTGGGTTCAATGTCAAGTTGGCATTTGACGGGCATTAGAGTGGAAGTTGGCTTGACATCACTTAGCTTGAATCTCTTGAGCATGTCTTGAGTGTATTTGGCTTGGTTGATGAAGGTTCCTTCTCATCTTTGCTTGATTTCGAACCCGAGAAAGAACTTCAACTCTCCTATCATGGACATCTTGAACTTCAAGGTCATGAGAGCGGAAAATTCCTCATTGAAAGCTTTGTTAGGGGAACCAAAGATAATATCATCAACAAATAGTTGGCATACAAACAACTCCCCTTTGACCTTCTTAGTAAAAAGAGTGGGGTCGATTTTCCCAATTTCAAACCCACGATCTTGCAACAACTCGGTAAGGTGCTTATACCACGCACGTGGGGCTTGTTTAAGGCCATAGAGTGCCTTATCGAGTTGGTACACATGATTGGGGAACTAGGGATCCTCAAACCCCGAGGGTTGTTTGACATAGACCAACTCATTAATAGGACCATTAAGAAAGCACTCTTCACATCCATTTGTTGCAACTTGAAGTTATGATGAGAAGTATAAGCAATCAACAAACGAATAGATTCAAGGCGAGCAACGGGAGCAAAGGTCTCACCGTAGTCGATACCCTCGACTTGGGAGTAGCCTTGTGCTACCAAACGAGCCTTGTTGCGAACGATAATCGCATGAGCATCTTTCTTGTTCTTGAATATCCACTTGGTTCCAATGACATTATGGTTCCCCGTTGGCCTTGGCACCAATCTCCACACCTTGTTATGCTCGAAGTTGTTGAGTTCTTCCTGCATGGCATTGAGCCAATCCGGATACTCGAGCGCCTCATAGACCTTTTGGGGTTCAACACAAGAAACAAACGCGTGATGTTCACAATAGTTTGCTAATTGTCTATGAGTGCTTACTGATACGTCTCCAACGTATCTATAATTTTTTATTGTTCCATGCTATTATATTATCTATTTTGGATGTTTAATGGGCTTTATTATGCACTTTTATATTATTTTCGGGACTAACCTACTAACCGGAGACCCAGTGCAAATTGCTGTTTTTTGCCTATTTCAGTGTTTCACAGAAAAGGAATATCAAACGGAATCCAAACGGAATGAAACCTTCAGGAGAGTTATTTTTGGAACAAATGCAATCCAGGAGACTTGGAGTGGATGTCAAGGAAGCAACAAGGCGGCCATAAGGCAGGGAGGCGCGCCCAGGGGGGTAGGTGCGCCCCCACCCTCGTGGGCCCCTCGTGGCTCCACCGACCTCCCTCCTTCGCCTATATATACTCATATACCCTGAAAACATTCGAGAGCACCACGAAACCCTATTTCCACCGCCGCAACCTTCTGTACCCGTGGGATCCCATCTTGGGGCCTTTTCCGGCGCTCCGCCGGAGGGGGAATCGATCACGGAGGGCTTCTACATCAACACCATAGCCTCTCCGATGATGTGTGAGTAGTTTACCACAGACCTTCCGTTCCATAGTTATTAGCTAGATGGCTTCTTCTCTCTCTTTAGATCTCAATACAAAGTTCTCCTCGATTCTCTTGGAGATCTATTTGATGTAATTCTTTTTGCGGTGTGTTTGTCGAGATCCGATGAATTGTGGGTTTATGATCAAGATTATCTATGAACAATATTTGATTCTTCTCCGAATTCTTATATGTATGATTTGATATCTTTGCAAGTCTCTTCGAATTATCAGTTTGGTTTGGCCTACTAGATTGATCTTTCTTGCAATGGGAGAAGTGCTTAGCTTTGGGTTCAATCTTGCGGTGTCCTTTCCTAGTGACAGCAGGGGCAGCAAGCCACGTATTGAATTGTTTCCATCGAGGATAAAAAGATGGGGTTTATATCATATTTCTTGAGTTTATCCCTCTACATCATGTCATCTTGCCTAATGCGTTACTCTGTTCTTATGAACTTAATACTCTAGATGCATGCTGGATAGCGGTCGATGTGTGGAGTAATAGTAGTAGATGCAGAATCGTTTCGGTCTACTTGTCACGGACGTGATGCCTATATACATGATCATGCCTAGATATTCTCATAACTATGCGCTTTTCTATCAATTGCTCGACAGTAATTCGTTCACCCACCGTAGAATTTGCTATCTTGAGAGAAGCCACTAGTGAAACCTATGCCCCCCCGGTTTATTTTCCATCATATAAGTTTCTGATCTATTTTATTTTGCAATCTTTACTTTTCAATCTATACCATAAAAACACCAAAAATATTTACCTTATTATCTCTATCAGATCTCACTTTTGCAAGTGTCCTTGAAGGGATTGACAACCCCTTTATCGCGTTGGTTGCAAGGTTCTTATTTGTTTGTGAACGTACGAGGGATTTGCGTGCAATCTCCTACGAGATTGATACCTTGGTTCTCAAAAACTGAGGGAAATACTTACGCTACTTTGCTGCATCACCCTTTCCTCTTCAAGGGAAAACCAACGCATGCTCAAGAGGTAGCAAGAAGGATTTCTAGCGCCGTTGCCGGGGAGATTTGCACCAAGTCAAGTCAAGATATGATCTCCTGGCAACTAGCCATTTCTGGCGCCGTTGCCGGGGAGATCTACGCTCAAGTCAAGACATACCATGTACCCATCACAAACTCTTATCCCTCGCATTACATTATTTGCCATTTGCCTCTCGTTTTCCTCTCTCCCACTTCACCCTTGCCGTTTTCTTCGCCCTCCTTCCGTTCGATCTAGTCTTACCATGTGCCTTCTTTTTGCTTGCTTCTTCGCTTGCTAAAAGTTTATGGATCCTCATCCCCTTGCCAATATTTTTAAGAGATCCGATTATGAAGAACCAATTTCTAGTTAGTTGAGTGCACTAGATTATCTTTATGAGGTTTTGCTTGAAATTCGTGAATCTGAAAATTGTGATGAAGAAATTTATGAAGAGATTCATGATAGCTCCTTGAATAAAAAGCATGATTGCAATGATTTTACTATAAATTCTCTTGATGTCAATTTTGCTAATAATATGCAAAACCCTAAGCTTGGGGATGCTAATTTTGCTATGTCTACTACTTGTTGCAATGATCATGATTGGGGTGATTCTTCTTATGATCTTGAAAATTTATTCAAGCCCCATGATAAATATGAGATTGATAATAGTGTTTGCAATAATATTGAAAGTGGGTTTGGAAGAGTTTCAACTTTAGATCCCACATATTTGGAGAATGTTCAATCTTATGGTATTTTTGATAAAAGTGGGTTTGGAGAGGTCATGACTTTAGTTAATGATAATCCCACTATTTTGGAAGAGTGTCAACTTCGCATGCATGTGGATCATGTTGAGAATATGTTATGTGATAACTATTTTGTTGAATTTGCCTATGATCCTACATGTAATTATTATGAGAGAGGAAAATATGGTTGTAGAAATTTTTATCTTACTAAATTACCTCTCGTCATGTTGAGATCGCTATCGTCTCTTTCTTCTTCCTTGCATATGTTAATTTTTGCTTGCTATGATAATTATTTCGCTTATAAAATGCCTATGCATAGGAAGTATGTTAGACTTAGATGTGTTTATCACGTGTTCTATGATGCTCTCTTTGTGCTTTAATTCTTGTCTTTGATGTGAGCATCATTAAAATTATCAATGCCTAGCTAGGGGCATTAAACGATAGCGCTTGTTGGGAGGCAACCCAATTTTATTTTTGTTCCTTTTTTTGTTCCTGTTTAGTAATAAATAATTCATCTAGCGTCTGTTTAGATGTGGTTTTATGTTTTAATTAGTGTTTGTGCCAAGTAAAACCTATACGATCTTCTTGGGTGATAATTATTTGATCTTGCTGAAAAAGACAGAAACTTTCTGTTCACGAAAACAATTGTTAAAAATCACCAGAAAGTGATAAAATACTGATTCAAATTGCAGTAGATCAATAACCAAATTATCTAGGACGTACTATTTTGGTATATTTTTCTGAGTTATATAAGTTTGCGTTTGATACAGATTACTACAGACTGTTCTGTTTTTGACAGATTCTGTTTTTCGTGTGTTGTTTGCTTATTTTGATGAATCTATGGCTAGTATCGGGGGTATGAACCATAGATAAGTTGGAATACAGTAGGTTTAATACCAATATAAATAAATAATGATTTCATTACAGTAACTTAAAGTGGTGGTTTGTTTTATTTCGCTACCGGAGCTCATGAGATTTTCTGTTGAGTTTTGTGTTGTGAAGTTTTCAAGTTTTTGGGTAAAGATTTGATGGACTATGGAAAAAGGAGTGGCAAGAGCCTAAGCTTGGGGATGCCCAAGGAACCCAAAGGTAAAATTCAAGGACCACCAAAAGCCTAAGCTTGGGGATGCCCCGGAAGGCATCCCCTCTTTCGTCTTCATCTATCGGTAACTTTACTTGATGCTATATTTTTATTCACCACATGATATGTGTTTTGCTTGGAGCGTCTTGTATGATTTGAGTCTTTGCTTTTTAGGGCGTGTTCGGAAGCCCTCCGGCTTCTCAAATCCTCAACTCCACGTGAGGAGTGCAGCCGAACGATCCAAAACCTGGTTATGAGCGAGAGAAGTTGGCGAAACTTGCAGTGCAATTTTCGCGGAGTCGCGGAGCTGGCAAACTCGAGCTCCTCCAAAACAGCGAAGCAGGAGTTGCCAAGAATTACATGTGAGTGCCACCGCCAAGTGAGTTACCGGTTCGTTCGTTTATAGCAAATATTACAAGTATGTGCGACCAATAAGGCAGTTACCGGTTCGTTTGTTCGCTAGAGCAGGCTTCCCACGCCTAGATGGGCTGTCACGCCTACTTGGGCCCTCCTGAGCTGCTATTTCTCATAGCTAGGTGGCTGGCGGCCTGTTTCAACGACCAGAACAAGGAGCTACTCTACCGAACAATTTGTAACTCCGGGATTTTAACTGAGAAACTGGCTGCTGGTTTTGGGCTATGGAGTTGAGGATTTGGAGGCTGTGGAGAGCTACCGAACACGCCCTTAGTTTACCACAATCATCCTTGCTGTACACACCTTTTGGAGAGACATACATGAATCGGAATTTATTAGAATACTCTATGTGCTTCACTTATATCTTTTGAGCTAGATAATTTTGCTCTAGTGCTTCGCTTATATATTTTTAGAGCACGGTGGTGGTTTATTTTATTTTATAGAAATTATTGATATCTCATGCTTCACTTATATTATTTTGAGAGCCTTTTAGAAAAGCATCGTAATTTGCTTTGGTTAAAATTTTTAGTCCTAAAGTGATGAGCATCCAAGATAGGTATAATAAAAACTATCATATAAAGTGCATTGAATACGATGGGAAGTTTGATTCTTTATGATTGTTTTGAGATATGAAGATGGTGATATTAGAGTTATGCTAGTTGAGTAGTTGTGAATTTGAGAAATACTTGTGTTAAAGTTTGTGATTCCCGTAGCATGCACGTATGGTGAACCGTTATGTGATGAAGTCGGAGCATGATTTATTTATTGACTGTCTTCCTTATGAGTGGCTATTGAGGACGAGCGATGGTCTTTTCCTACCAATCTATCCTCCTAGGAGCATGCGCGTAGTACTTCGTTTTGATAAATAATAGATTTTTGCAATAAGTATGTGAGTTCTTTATGACTAATGTTGAGTCCATGGATTATACGCACTCTCACCCTTCCACCATTGCTAGCCTCTCTAATACCGCACACATTTCGCCGGTATCTTACACCCACCATATTACCTTCCTCAAAACAGCCACCATACCTACCTATTATGGCATTTCCATAGCCATTCCGAGATATATTGCCATGCAACTTTCCACCGTTCCGTTTATTATGACACGCTCCATCATTGTCATATTGCTTTGCATGATCATGTAGTTGACATCATATTTGTGGCAAAGCCACCGTTCATGATTTCCGTACATGTCACTCTTGATTCATTGCATATCCCGGTACACCGCCGAAGGCATTCACATAGAGTCATATTTTGTTCTAAGTATTGAGTTGTAATTTTTGAGTTGTAAGTAAATAAAAGTGTGATGATCATCATTATTAGAGCATTGTTCCAAGTGAGGAAAGGATGATGGAGACTATGATTCCCCCACAAGTCAGGATGAGACTCCGGACTAAAAAAAGAAAAGAGGCCAAAAAAAGGGAGAAAGGCCCAACAAAAAAACGAAATGAGAGAAAAAGAGAGAACGGACAATGTTACTATCCTTTTACCACACTTGTGCTTCAAAGTAACACCGTGATCTTCATGATAGAGAGTCTCCTATGTTGTCACTTTCATATACTAGTGGGAATTTTACATTATAGATCTTGGCTTGTATATTCCAATGACGGGCTTGCTCAAAATGCCCTAGGTCTTCGTGAGCAAGCGAGTTGGATGCACACCCACTTAGTTTCTTTTGTTGAGCTTTCATACACTTATAACTCTAGTGCATCCGGCGCATGGCAATCCCGACTCATTCACATTGATATCTATTTCTGGGCATCTCCATAGCCCATTGATATGCCTAGTTGATGTGAGACTATCTTCTCCTTTTTTGTCTTCTCCACAACCACCATTCTATTCCACATATAATGCTATGTCCATGGCTCACGCTCATGTATTGCGTGAAGATTGAAAAAGTTTGAGAACATTAAAAGTATGAAACAATTGCTTGGCTTGTCATTGGGGTTGTGCATGATTTAAATATTTTATGTGATGAAGATAGAGCATAGCCAGAATATATGATTTTGTAGGGATAACTTTCTTTGGCCATGTTATTTTGGGAAGACATGATTGCTTTATTAGTATGCTTGAAGTATTATTATTTTTACGTCAATATTAAAATTTGTCTTGAATCTTTCAGATCTGAACATTCATGCCACAATAAAGAAAATTACATCGAGAATTACTCTAGGTAGCATTCCACATCAAAAATTCTGTTTTTTATCATTCACCTCCTCGAGGACGGCAGGAATTAAGCTTGGGGATGCTTGATACGTCTCCATCGTATCTATAATTTTTTATTGTTCCATGCTATTATATTATCTGTTTTGGATGTTTAATGGGCCTTATTATGCACTTTTATATTTTTTTGGGACTAACCTACTAACCGGAGGCCCAGTGCAAATTGCTGTTTTTTTCCTATTTCAGTGTTTCGCAGAAAAGGAATATCAAACGGAATCCAAACGGAATGAAACCTTCGCGAGGATCGTTTTTGGAACAAACGCAATCCAGGAGACTTGGAGTGGACGTCAAGGAAGCAACAAGGCGGCTACAAGGTAGGGAGGCACGCTCAGGGGGGGGGGGGGGTAGGCGCGCCCCCACCCTCGTGGGCCCCTCGTAGCTCCACCGACCTACTTCCTTCACCTATATATACTCTTATACCCTAAAAACATCCAGGAGCACCACGAAACCCTATTTCCACCGCCACAACCTTCTGTACCCGTGAGATCCCATCTTGGGGCCTTTTCCGGCGCTCCGCCGGAGGGGGAATCGATCACGGAGGGCTTCTACATCGACACCATAGCCTCTCCGATGATGTGTGAGTAGTTTACCACAGACCTTCCATTCCATAGTTATTAGCTAGATGGCTTCTTCTCTCTCTTTGGATCTCAATACAAAGTTCTCCTCGATTCTCTTGGAGATCTATTTGATGTAATTCTTTTTGCAGTGCGTTTGTCGAGATCCGATGAGTTGTGGGTTTATGCTCATGATTATCTATGAACAATATTTGATTCTCCTCCGAATTATTATATGAATGATTTGATATCTTTGCAAGTCTCTTCGAATTATCAGTTTGGTTTGGCCTACTAGATTGATCTTTCTTGCAATGGGAGAAGTGCTTAGCTTTGGGTTCAATCTTGCGGTGTCCTTTCCTAGTGACAGCAGGGGCAGCAAGGCACGTATTGAATTGTTGCTATCGAGGATAAAAAGATGGGGTTTATATCATATTGCTTGAGTTTATCCCTCTACATCATGTCATCTTGCCTAATGCGGTACTCTATTCTTATGAACTTAATACTCTAGGTGCATGCTGGATAGCGGTCGATGTGTGGAGTAATAGTAGTAGATGCAGAATCGTTTCGGTCTACTTGTCGCGGACGTGATGCCTATATACAAGATCATGCCTAGATATTCTCATAACTATGCGCTTTTCTATCAATTGCTCGACAGTAATTCGTTCACCCACTGTAGAACTTGCTATCTTGAGAGAAGCCACTAGTGAAACCTATGGCCCCCGGGTCTATTTTCCATCATATAAGTTTCCGATCTATTTTCTTTTGCAGTATTTACTTTTCAATCTATACCATAAAAATACCAAAAATATTTACCTTATTATCTCTATCAGATCTCACTTTTGCAAGTGGCCGTGAAGGGATTGACAACCCCTTTATCGCGTTGGTTGCAAGGTTCTTATTTGTTTGTGAAGGTACGAGGGATTTGCGTGCAATCTCCTACTGGATTGATACCTTGGTTCTCAAAAACTGAGGGAAATACTTATGCTACTTTGCTGCATCACCCTTTCCTGTTCAAGGAAAAACCAACGGATGCTCAAGAGGTAGCATACTGCCGCTTGAGGACCATAGGCGGTACTACCGCTCTGGCGGCGGTACTACCACTTTCTCCTCACGATTTCCACTTCTGCTAAAACAGCAAGCTCCAAGGTGAGGAAAGGAGCAGGGGTGCAACAAAGACGTGTACGTGCTGATTCCACCCTAGCCTTTCCAATGTGGACCCCTCTTGATACTACGGTGTCTCCTACGACTCAAGTCCACCAAACTGAAACGAAGGAGACTACACGGTCTTCACGTAAAGCTCCGAGGGTAAGGAATCGTCTCGTGCCAAAGAATGAATCTCTGAAAAACTCAACGCACAAGATTAGTCCACAAAAAAGCATTGTCATCAATCACCAAAACTACTTAGCGAGAGATATGCCCTAACAGTACGGTTACGACGTTCGGACACACCATTACGCTGTGGTGTTCCAGGTGGCGTGAGTTGTGAAACAATTCCACATTGTTTTAAATGAAGGCCAAACTCGTAACTCAAATATTCACCTCGATGATCAGATTGTAGAGATTTTATTTTCTTGTTACGAGGATTCTCTACTTCACTCTGAAATTCTTTGAACTTTTCAAATGTTTCAGATTTGTGTTTTACTAAGTAGATATACCATACCTACTCAAATCATCTGCAAAGGTTAGAAAATAATGATACCCGCCGTGTGCCTCAACACTCATCGGACCCATACATCGGTATGTATTATTACCAGTATGTCATTAGCTCGCTCCATTGTTTGGGAGAACGGTGTTTTAGTCATCTTGCCGATGAGGCATGGTGTGCAAGTATCAAATGATTCATAATCAAGTGATTCCAAAAGTCCATCCGCATGGAGTTTCTTCATGCGCTTTACACCAATATGACCTAAACGGCAGTGGCACAAGTATGTTGCACTATCATTATCAACTTTGCATCTTTTGGCATCAATATTATGAATATGTGTATCACTACGATCGAGATTCAACAAGAATAGACCATTCATCAAAGGTGCATGGCCATAAAAGATATTACTCATATAAGTAGAACAACCATTATTCTCTGACTTAAATGAATAATCGTCTCGCAATAAACAAGATCCAGATATAATGTTCATGCTCAACGTTTGCACCGAATAACAATTATTTAGGTATAAAACTAATCCCGAAGGTAGATGTAGAGGTAGCATGCCGACTGCGATCACATCGACCTTGGAACCATTCCCGACGTGCATCGTCACCTCGTCCTTAACCAATCTTCGTTTATTCCGTAGCTCCTATTTCGAGTTACAAATATGAGCAACTGAACCAGTATCAAATACCCAGACGCTATTACGAGCATTAGTAAGGTACACATCAATAACATGTATATCAAATATACCTTTGTTCACTTTGCCATCCTTCTTATCCGCCAAGTATTTGGGGCAGTTCTGCTTACAGTGAGCATTCCCTTTGTAGTAGAAGCACTCAGTTTAAAGCTTGGGTCCAGCTTTGGGCTTCTTCACAGGAGCGGCAACTTGCTTGCCATTCTTTTCGAAGTTCCCTTTCTTTCCCTTGCCTTTTTTTGAAACTATACTGGTCTTGTTAACCATCAACACTTGATGCTCCTTCTTGATTTCTACCTCCGCGGCCTTAAACACGGGCAAATTTTAGAGATCAAATATCTTATTGGCGTTCAGTTCACACATATACTAGGGTTCCTCTATATCCTTAAGAATCAGGGAACTACTCAAAACAAACACCATCAAAGTGTTCATGGTAATGAAAGATGAATGATTAATATAACACACATATGAATCCACACTAGGGCTTGGGATTACAATGAGATGAATGAAGGTGTTGATAGCGAAGACGTGATTGATAATGGTGGTTGATGTTGCTTAGAGGCAATGGTATGGTCATTCCCTTCTGCTAATTCCCCCTCCAGATCCCTTCCGGAGTTGAGGCTTTCTGCTTATGTTTCGTGGTTTGGGCTATGTCTGTTCATCACATCCAAGGTCTGCTCACACATGATAGAAGTAGTCGACTAGTGGAAGGCAACACAACCAATGATACGAGTGGGGTTGGCCATACCGCACCCTTTATTCTCTTCTGATTGGCGTGGTGCGGCTATGTTTCTTCCCACTTGATCGTCTTCATATGCTTGGCTACTATAACGTCAATTAGCATGATTTTCATCTAGAAATGTATCGCGACAGAATACGGAAAATCCTATAATTACGATGTGAAAACACAAGGTAAAAAGTGATGCAAAATAGACTCATCATTATTAGAGCATGGTACAAAGATATTGAAGGAATAAACCATAGTGTTATTTGAGATACAGAGAAGGCTCCTCTTAGTTTGCGCATTACTTGAATCTTACTTTGGAATGCAAAATACACAACGCTTAGAGTTTATTAGAGTCCCTCTATATTTTTAGAAACGACAAAGTGCAAGGTGTACAAGATATGAAAGTGTAGAATGCCTTGCAAATAGGTAGCATGTGAGAAAACGAAAAAAACAAGTAAGCACATTTCTCATGTGTGTGGTGTGAGTGAACATGTCATAAAAGAAGTGCAAAGAATATGACATGATATGAGCACACAAGATAACACATACACAAAAATTTCAATATCAGTGCCAAGTACTCCTTCCGTTCCATAATTATTGTTGTGGTTCTAGTTCAAATTTAAGCTAAAACCATGAGAAGAATTACGTAATGGAGGTAGTAACTAGCAAACATAACGCTTATCTTATACACAAATAATTAAGGAGTAGCTGACAAACATACAAGGTATAATACAATAACATAAACGACGGTGGACCAACGAAACCTAACTGACTGGCCCCATGCGCCGGCCGGCTCACACGGGCGCAACGCAAGCCCCCATGCGAGAGTTGGTTGACAGGACCGGACCAACCCGGCGCGGGCGAGGGCACCGGCAGGCGGGTTTGGCTATCCCGCCGCGTGCGAGTGGGCATGCGGGAGGGCTCTCCCGGACATGACGGCCTCCGCCCAATGATGGTGGCCCTGGGCGTGCCCACCGAACCAATCGTCATGGACCTTCCGTCTGGGTCGTTTGGGCGTGCGCTGTCTGGCCGGATCGGACGGTGCGGAGAGGCCCGCGCGACAAGTCACCCAAAAACGGACGGCTCGGAGGGCTCTCAGAGCATCTACAATTGGACTTGGCAAATCCGACCCCTCAAACGCCCGCGGACGCGTCCGCGGCCACTGACTGGTCAAGCCTGAAATTTCCAACCTCACAACCGGACACCTCAATTAGCATATCTCAAATCCATACAAGCCCATGCAACTACTGTAAATGATGCTACATCGTCCGACTACTACAACATGCCATCGGTGTACCAAAATTTGATATGTTTGGCTATGGTGGGGAAGATCATTCACGACTGCCATTGCCCTTCCCGGCGTCTTTGTCGTCCTTCTCGTGGAAGTACCGGTTGAAGACGCAGTAGGGATCGAGTCGAATCTGCTTGTCGCCGGAGTTGTCCTCACCGTCGATGTCCTCCTTCTCCTTTGTTAGTGGTAGTCCGACCATGGCACGAACCGCCCGATTTTGTTCTCGGGCGAGGGCGCACGTGTTCCTCCGCTGCCGCTTCTTCACAATGCGGCACAGATGGCTTTCTCCCGTGGTCGGAGTCAGATACGTTGCCCGCCATGGCGGAGACGGTCGGAGATTGTCAGAGGTGAGCTTGGGTGACGGAGGGGAGTTGAGGGGAGGGGAGGGGGAGTGAAGTGAAGTGGCTAGGGTTTAGTCCGCCGAGCGAATGGGGAGGAATATATGTGGGGTCGGGTGGGCCAGCGTGAGCCGGGTCCGACGTGGCGGACGCGCCCCGGCGCCCCATATCCGCCCCATATTTGCACTACTACGAAAACGCTTATACACAATAGCATAGTAGTAGCGCTGGAAAGAAGTAAACGCTGTTGCTATTTAGCAGTTGCGCTTTTCCAGGAAAGCCCTACTAGTAACTCCATGGCAGTAGCGCTGTGAAGCAGAAAAGCACTACTACTATGTGGCACCAAACGAGGCCACCGACTGTTTTCGTAGTTGTAGCGGTGTACAGAAAAAAGCGCTACTACTAATAGTTTAGTAGCAGCGCTCTGTTTTCGTGCGCCGCTACTGCTAGTGGGCCCTCCTTAGTAGTAGCACTTTTCCTGGAAAGCGCTACTACTAAGTCCAATAGCAGCAGCGCTTTTTGCAAAGCAGCGCTACTGCTAGTTGCGGCTGGTGCCACCTTTTCCACCCCCTTCCCCTCCCTCTCCCCCACTTTGCCCTCTCTCCCCCTCCTTTCCCCTCTCCCCTCTCCACTCTAGCTCCACCATTGTTTCTCTTCTTCTCTCTTCCTCCGACCTCTCTTCTCTCCTCATTAATGGCACCCTCCTCCATAAATGGCCTCTCTCTTTCTCCTACACCTCTCTTCTCTCCCCCATTAATGCCCCCATCCACCATAACCCCTCTCCATTAGTTAGCTATCTAGATTCACCTCTCCTCCCCAACAACTAGATCTAGCTAGCTATTTAGCCAACCACCCTCCTCCACATCATCTAATTAACCGCGTGCTCTCGGTCTCTCTCGGGAGATATATATATAGGTGAGTAAAAAGTTGTTCATTTCAAGAAGAATATGTGTGTGAATGAGAATATGTGTGTTTGGGATATATATATATATATATATATATATATATATATATATATATATATGGAGAGATTTGTGCTAGTGACATGCCCTAGAGTTGCTTATGTTTTGCCGAAATGTCGATTTATTTCCGTTTCGGTGAATTTCGAGCAAACTCATATGTCCTACTTTTAGGCAAGGTCATGCCAAAATTTTATATATATGACTCTAAAGCATGCATTATTTATTTCATAACCCTTTTGCTTGTTATACCGTGCAGTCGGTCATGAAGGTGAGTGGATGGAAGGTGGAGCGGTACATGCAATCCGCGGTGATGGACATGTATGCAAATAATCGGACTAGGATTAGATGTCCGTGTGCAAGATGCAAGGAAGGAGTCCTTTTGGACCCTTTTGATTGCGGCACTTTGAAGGTGCACCTGCTGATGAATGGTTTCATGGATGGCTATACTCAGTGGATAAGTGAAGAAGAAGATGATGATGAGGACGTCCACATGGTAGGGAATAACGACATGGGGCTAGACGAAGAGATGACCGATCGACAAGAAGACGATGGCGCCGGACATGTCGGCGGGGAAGAGTCCGGAAATGTCGACGGCAGCGGAGAAGATTCCGGACACGGCGAAGAAGAGTCCGGACATGGCGGAGAAGAGGCGGCGGTCACACCGCAGTCTTCGATGCTACTAAGTGCAGTCGTGCATGACCCTCATGTTCGAGACCTCCTTCGCAAGAGTACGACTAGCGAGAGAGCTGCTTCTAGAGAGGAGGCCAAGCTGGCGCAACTTGTAGTAGACTCGAGGACTCCATTCTATGATGGTTGCGATCCCGAGGTGACCCGCTTGAGTTTCACGCTCGAACTTCTAAAGACGAAGGCCAAAAACAAATGGACAGACAAAAGCCTCGATGAGCATTTGAAGTTTCTACATAATAAAGTTCTTCCCGCGGGGAACCTGTGTCCTACTAGTGTCGAGGAGGCCAAGAAAATTGTTTTCCCTTTTGATTTGCTGCACATTAGGTACCACGCATGCATCAACGATTGCATCATTTATCGGGGGGAGCACGCGGGAAAAACCAGTTGTCCAGTGTGCAATGCTTCTCGATACAAGAAGGCAGGAAAGAAAGCTCCTCAGAAAGTTGTATGGTACTTTTCGATCACTCCCCATCTGCAGCGGTATTTCGTAGATCCTAAGGAAGCAAACTCATGCGCTGGCACGCGGAGAGGAAGAAGCCCGACGATGGAGATGATCCGAGGCTGAGACACCTCGTAGATGGTAGCCAGTGGAGAGCATTCAACGCCGTATATGGATTTGCTACAGAAGATCCAAGGAACGTCGTGCTTGGTGTGAGTACCGATGGCATGAATCCGTTTGGAAACCAGAACACCAACCACAGCACATGGCCCGTGTTTGTATGGATGTACAACCTCCCCCCATGGAAGTGCATGAAGACAAAGTACATACACGTGAGCATGCTGATTCAAGGGCTGAAACAACCGGGAAATAGTATTAACCTGTATATGGGGCTTCTGCAAGAGGAGCTAGACACGTTATGGAAAACACCGACATGGACATGGGACGCCAGCAAAGGAGAATATTTCCATATGAGAGCCGCACTGATGACGACGGTGCACGACTATCTCGGTTACGGGTACACCTCAGGCCAGGTGTGCCACGGATACTGCGGATGCACGAGGTGCATGGATGATACAACGTCTCAGCAGCTTACGTCAATGAAAGATGGTGGGTCCAGGAAAATCGTGTACATGGGGCATTGTAGATGGCTCAAGAAGGATGACCCGTGGAGAAACCATGGAGATCTATTCAATGGGTTGGCTGAGCTTCGAGGACCTCCATTTAAGAGGAGCGGTGCCAAAATCGGCGAGCTGTTGAGAAACTGGGAACAATACCCCGCGCCGGGAAAGATCAAAAAGGCGCCGGAGCCGCTACTGAAGGTATGGAAAACGAGGTCTGTTTTCTGGGACCCAATCATGACACACCTCATTGCCTTGATCCAATACATATCACGAAGGATGTCCTCGAGAGCTTGCTTGGAACACTGATGAACATGCCGGAGAAGACCAAGGATGGGCCGAAGGCAAGGAAAGACTTGGAAGATTTGAAGATCAGGAAAGATCTCCACCGTAAAAAGTTGATGGAGGAGACGGAGACGGAGACGGAGGAGGGGGAAAGGGGCAGAAAAGTCAACAAGAAGGCGGAGAATTATTGCCCCCTTCTTGCTTCACCTTAAGTGCGAAGGAGATCGATCAATTCATCAAGTGCCTTATGGGAATCAAAGTCAGTTCCAGTTATTGTGGGAAGATAAGCAGATTTCTAGACCCCAAGAAGAAAAGGTTCAGCGGGATGAAGTCTCATGACTGTCACGTGATGATGACGCAGATATTCCCGGTTGCCATTAGAGGGATAATGGAGAAGCACGTCCGTGACACGCTTACTGGTCTCTGCAACTTCTTCGACATTATATCTCGAAAGTCCATAAGTGTGAAGCAGCTCCGAAGGCTACATGAAGAGATCGTTGTCATACTATGTGACCTTGAGATGTACTTCCCGCCCAAGTTCTTTGACGTCATTGTGCATCTGTGTGTCCACATCGTGGATGACATCATCGACCTCGGGCCGACATTCCTTCACAGCATGATGCCATTCGAGAGGATGAATGGGGTCATCAAAGGATTTGTTCGTAACATGTCCCGTCCGGAAGGGAGCATCGTCCAGGGGTATCTGACGCACGAGTGCATCTCCTTTTGCGAGAATTATATAAGCGTCGGAGACCCTGTTGTTGGTTTGCCCGTCAAGAAGCACGATGGGAAGCTCGAAGGAGATGGTCACAACAACGGCCGGAGGGAATTGCACGTGGACTACTCGGATAGACGGAACGACTTTGACAGGGCTAACTTAGTAGTGCTACAATACCTAGATGTGGTAGATGATTATGTGGCACAACACAAAGAAACCATCGCAAAGAAGTACCATGATAAGGGGATGCTCAAGACGGACGACGAAGTTACTGTAGAGCACAACGCCACTTTCTTGCGTTGGTTTAAACAACAAGTTCTTGAAAATCCCCCGGATGAGGGCAGTTCGGACAGATTGCTCATACACGCCTTAGCACATGGCCCCGCGCCCAAGTTCGCGACTTATCAGTCCTACGATATCAATGGGTACATGTTCTACACGGAGGCCAAAGACATGGACAGTGATTACCAGAACTCTGGGGTGACAATTCAATGCGTGACTGACGCTAATGACACAACTGAGAGATTCTACGGAAGGGTCGAAGAGATCTGGGAGCTTGACTATGCTGGAATGCACGATGCGACGATGTTCCGTGTCAGATGGGCCAAGGACGTCATAAGAGAAAACAAGTATTTCACCACCATGTCTATACCCGACGCGAAGAGCACTCCCGTGAACTTTAATGTCATCGCCAAAAATGAGCCATGGGTACACGCTAAGCACGTGACACAATGCTTCTTCATAACCGACCCGGCCAATCCCAGCCGTGTTGTCGTGAGGAGATCCAAAAGGAGCATCGTCGGAATGGATGGAGTAGCCAACGAGGAAGACTACGACCAATACGGCAACCCGATGAGGGAAGATGACGATGACGATGAAGCATGCGTGAAAAGAAGAATCAATACTACATTACCTAAGAAAGATCGTATTCCATGGCTCCGAAAAAGTCACAAGGAGGGGCTCAATTACTCGGGAACGAACAAGAAAGGGAAGAAGCTCAATGTGAACGATCAGAAACCTACATCTATATATATGTATCTATTTTGTGTACCGTTATCGGTCAACTAATATGTTATCACCACATGCATGGTTCCGGTGATATGCGCGCAGTGGGGGAGAGGGAGATGCCGTCGTCGGGAGAAAAACAAAAAAACAAAAACAAAAGGGAGAAAGCAGTACAAAAGAAAAAGGAAAGTAACAGAAAAGAAAAGGAAACTAATAAAAGAAAAGAAAATTAAAAACTAGAAAAGGAAAATAATAAAAAGAAAATAATAAAAATTGGAACAGTTAGCAGTAGCGCTGGATTGAGAACCAGTGCTATAGCTACTATAGCTATTGCGCTTTGTTCTAGAAAAGCGCTACTACTATGTGCCATTAGCAGTAGCGCTGATTTAGCTATAGCGCTGGGTTGTAAAGCAGCGCTACTGCTATTTCGAGTTAACCTCAAATTTGGCCAACTGCCAAGTCCCAATTCTCCCCCGGCCACTCTCCCCACACCCTCTTCCCCCCACTCTGTCGCTGCCGCCGTCGCCCTCGCGCCGTCCGTCGCCCTACTCGCCCTCGACCGCCGGTCGTCGCCCCCTGGCAGCCGTCGACCTCGTCGCCGACCGTCTCCCGAGCCCGCGCCGTCGACCACAACGCCGCCCCGCCTCTCCCCTGCCGCTGCCCACCCTCGACCTCGCCGCCCCTGCGCCCACCCTCGACATCGCCGGCCCTCGCCCCGCGCCGGCCCTCGACGCCGCCGCCCTCTCCACCGCCCCGTAAGCCTCTCCCTCTCCTCTCCCTGCCCTCCTCTCTCTCTCAGCTCTCTCTCTCTGCTCTCTCTCTCTAATTTGGATGTATGTACCCTAGCTAGGAGATGTAGCAGAGAGAGAGAGGAGATGTATGAACCCTAGTTTAGTGCAATTTTGTTTAGGCAATTTACTTTAGGAAATTTAGCTTAGTGCAATTTAGTTTATGGCAATTTTGTCTAGGAAAATTTAGTTTAGGGTATATAAAATACCTATAAATTTATAAAAAACAGTAGCTAAAACAGTAGCAAATTGGTTTTTGTAGGTATAAAAAACAGTAGCTAAAATTTATAAAAACAGTAGCTAATTAGTTTTTGTAGGTATATAAATTAGCTATGAAAAACAGTAGCAAAAAATTATAAAAAACAGTAGCTAATTAGGGCAGTAGAAAATATAGCTAGGGCCACTCAAATAAAAACTAGTAGCAAATAAAACCCTAGATGATGTTTTAGGAGCACATAGCCTATACAATGTTGCTGTTTTTAACACTTGGTTAATTTGCCAAGTCCTGAAAATTTGTCATATGATGTTATATGAACTTGTGCCAATTGTCGAAAAATATCTGAGTGGCCTATGTTTTACCGGAATGTTGATTCATTTCCGTTCCGGCAAATTTCAGGCGCTCCATATGTCCACTTTTTAGCAAAGGTCATGCCAAAAAATTTCGAGATTTTCTGCATGACTTGTGCTAGAAACTAGGACATATAGAGTACCCGGAATTTGCCGGAAGGGGAATGAATCAACATTCCGACCAAATATGGGCCCATTTTTTCTTTTCATTATATCTTTTATTTACAATTGTTGAACAGGAAACATGTCTACCGACGCCGAAGTCGCGGGTGGTTCTGCTCGCCTCGAAGACCCCATCGAGGCAGCAAATCACTATTTCGATTACCTGGACCAACACCAGATGGGGTTGCATGGTGGCGGCAGTGGCACCAACTCCGACACTGGCACCGGCACCGACACCACCCCCGAGACCGGCAACGATGCGGTCATAGCCGGTAAAGCACCGAAGAAGAAGAGGACACGAAGACGAAACGAGGTTGGCATCAGACAAATTGTGGTCACGGAGATGCACCCCAAGAAGTTTGAGCCAACGGCACCGGAGGAAGCGCGCTCGTGCCGAGGCAATCAACTTGGATGCATCCTCAGGGAAACCGCCAACATCAACGACGAGAGGTTGAGGCAGATACCACATATGGAGAACATGCTCCTAAAGAAGTTGCACAATAGGTTCTTGTTCCCCGACCGCAATGAAAAATAATATGAAGATCCGTGGAAAGAAATCGCCATGACAAAGATAAACGACAAGGCGATGGTGATGTTCACCAACGACTTGTCCGCCTGGAAAGTTCGGGTGAAAAAAGCGATTGCATAGAATGAACCGTGGTCCAAGATTCAAGCTGACAATCCAGCAATAACGGAAGAGGACTTTGCAAAATTCAAGGAGAATTGCGCTAAAGAAGAAGTCAAGGCAAAGTCGAAGAAAATGAAGGCGCTCCAGGCCAGGAACACGCCTCCCCACCGCCTCGGAAGCTGTGCTTACGAGGGGAAGAGGGCCGTATGGGCCAAGGAGGACGCCGAACGTGAAAGTCACGGAATCCCAGACCCCTTGGCGGAGTTCTCTGACCCGCTAGAGCATGACTGGATCAGGGCCCGGTACAAGTGGGACAAAGAAAATAAGCTCTTTTACACGGACCCGATCACGAGGGACTTCATGAGACTTCTGGTAATTGTTATATTACCACATTATCATATTATAGCTTCCAATCACTTCGACTGCAAGTTTTGTCACATTAGTAAACCATCCACATTCCTTTTGCAGAAAGAGCAGCACCAAAAGGCAGCCAAAAGCGACGAGTCGTCACAGTCGTCGGCGAGGCCCAAGTGGGACACCCCATTCAACCGGGCCCTGAACATACTAAAGAAGGTCCCGGTGGACAAGCCGCCATCCTATGGACGTGTGCACGGCGTCGGAGATGGCACCTCGTGGAAGACATGCTACCACGAGGAGCCAGAGAAAAGAAAGAAGAGACGGGCCGTCACTCAGCAGAGCATCGACGAGAAGGTCAAGATTGCGGTCGATAAGACCAAAGCTGAGACCAAAGAAGAGTTGCTCGGGGCCGTCAATGTAGCGGTCACTGACGCGGTGGTCAGCTTGCTTCCGACACTTTTCGATTTCACGAAGAACAATCCAAATGCACGGCCGGAGGACTTTCCCCTTCCCAGCTTTTTCGGAAGCAATTTGGCGAACACCAGAGCACCAGCACCTGCTCAAGCAACCGCAAAAGGTCCCGCTCCTGTTCATTGCGGCCCGACCTCCGTCTCTTGCATGCTCGGTGGGCCTTCATCGTTGGCTGAGCTCGATGCTCTCACGGTAATTACGCGTCATACCCTTTTCACCAGCATGTCTATAGTCTTTCGATTCAGTTGCCTTTCGGATGTTTGACGTCGCAGACATGTCTCCTTCGTAGGCCGACGACACCCCGTGCACTGTACTCTACGACATCAAGGGCCAGAAGGTGGTCGTGGGAAAGGCAATGACCGTGAAGCCAAAGGGCCGCATGTTCCACAACCGAGAGATGCCCGATGGCGTCTTCAAGGTTAACGTGGCCAGTGTCTTTGCGGGTTTCGAGGATTTGCCTCCTCCAGTACCAGTCGTTGACAACGAGAGCCCTAAGATGATTGGTGCATGCAAGGGCTAGTTCTTGCCTTGGCCGAAGTCTCTTCTTCGTCTCGAGGGGCCCAGTATCACGCCAACGCCACCTTCTCAAGAAGGTATGAACACCACCCCACCTACCACATTACCTGGACCTGTCGTGGCGAGTGATAGCGGACGACACGAGGGAGAGCCTCCATTAGTGCCAGATGATGTAGCCCCCGTTGTTAAAGAAGCAAATGTTGATGATGACATGGAGGATGATGATGATGACCCAGACAAGTATTTCAATACCGCCTATGATGATGGAGGATTGATGGCGCAGGACGGCAAAGACTCAGGCTATGAGCGTGGAGATGATGACTTGATGCTGCCTGATTTGGCGGAGCCAGAACGTCCTAAGGCGGAATGCAAAAAGTCTCTCTTCAAGCGATCCTCGCAGGAGACGCCTCCAGATGCCACTTGTACCCAGCAACCCCCCGACGCCCGTCCACTGATTAGCCCGACGACACTAGGGTGGTGGTTAGGGAAGGTATGGTTGGCTCACTACCGCCACCCACCAAGAAGCAAAGGAGGAGACGGACAAGAAAGGCCCTGAAGGAGCCCGAGCTGCTTCAAGCAGCCAGCCGCCTCTGGAGCCCCGGGTGGTAGACAGAATACTTGTCGAAGGTGCGCAACGCATCCATGTCACCGGCCAGCCGATCCTACCTGTGACAGAGCTAGAGCACACACAGAACCATGATCTAAGGAGACTCCATGAAGATGTTCTGGCCAGAGAAAAAAGCCTTCTGGTCACGGAAAAACCAGGATACCCGCTTTACGCTGATACGTCTCCAACGTATCTATAATTTTTGATTGTTCCATGCTATTATATTATCTGTTTTGGATGTTCAATGGGCTTTATTATACACTTTTATATTATTTTTGGGACTAACCTATTAACCGGAGGCCCAGCCCAAATTGCTGTTCTTTTGCCTATTTCAGTGTTTCGAAGGAAAGGAATATCAAAGGGAGTCCAAACAGAATGAAACCTTCGGGAACGTGATTTTCGGAACAAACGTGATCCAGTGGACTTGGAGTGGACGTCAAGAAATCAACGAGGAGGCCACGAGGCAGGGAGGTGTGCCTGCTCCCTGGGCGCGCCCCCACCGTCGTGGGCGCCTCGTAGCTCTCCTAACCGACCTCTTTCGCCTATATATACTCATATACCTTGGAAACATCAGAACAGGAGCCAAAACCCTATTTCCACCGCCGCAACTCTCTGTACCCGTGAGATCCCATCTTGGGGCCTTTTTCGGCGCTCCGCCGAAGGGGGCATTGATCACGAGGGGCTTCTACATCAACACCATAGCCTCTCCGATGATGTGTGAGTAGTTTACCTCAAACCTTCGGGTCCATAGTTATTAGCTAGATGGCTTCTTCTCTCTCTTTGGATCTCAATACAAAGTTCTCCTCGACCTTCTTGGAGATATATTCAATGTAACTCTTTGGCGGTGTGTTTGTCGAGATCCAATGAATTGTGGGTTTATGATCAAGATTATCTAATGAACAATATTTGAATCTCCTCTGAATTCTTTATGTATGATTGGTTATCTTTGCAAGTCTCTTTGAATTATCAATTTGGTTTGGCCTACTAGATTGATCTTTCTTGCAATGGGAGAAGTGCTTAGCTTTGGGTTCAATCTTGCGGTGCTCGATCCAAGTGACAGTAGGGGAAACGACATGTATTGTATTGTTGCCATCGAGGATAAAAAGATGGGGTTTATATGATATTGCTTGAGTTTATCCCTCTACATCATGTCATCTTGCTTAAAGCATTACTCCGTTCTTATGAACTTAATACTCTAGATGCATGCTGGATAGCGGTCGATGTCTGGAGTAATAGTAGTAGATGCATGCAGGAGTCGGTCTACTTGTCACGGACGTGATGCCTATATACATGATCATACCTAGATATTCTCATAACTATGCTCAATTCTATCAATTGCTTGACAGTAATTTGTTCACCCACCGTAATACTTATGCTATCTTGAGAGAAGCCACTAGTGAAACCTATGGCCCCCGGGTCTATTTTCCATCATATTAATTTCCCATCAACAAGCTATTTCTGGCGCCGTTTATTTTGCAATCTTTACTTTTAATCTTTATCATCTCTATCAGATCTCACTTTTGCAAGTGGCCGTGAAGGGATTGACAACCCCTTTATCGCGTTGGTTGCAAGGTTCTTATTTGTTTGTGTAGGTACAAGGGACTTGAGCGTGGCCTCCTACTGGATTGATACCTTGGTTCTAGAAAACTGAGGGAAATACTTACGCTACTTTGCTGCATCACCCTTTCCTCTTCAAGGGAAAACCAACGTAGTGCTCAAGAGGTAGCAAAAAGGATTTCTGGCGCCGTTGCCGGGGAGTCTGCGCACAAGTCAAGACATACCAAGTACCCATCACAAACTCTTATCCCTCGCATTACATTATTTGCCATTGGCCTCTCGTTTTCCTCTCCCCCACTTCACCCTTGCCGTTTTATTCGCCCTCTCTTTCCGTTTGCTTTTTTTCGCTTGCCTTTTTGTGTCCCGTGTGCCATCATGGCTAGTCCTTTATCTACTCCTTTGTCTCCCGAGAATGATGTTCTTAATTTTAAACAAAGGGAGGGAGAAAATCTAAAAGATGCTTGGTACAGAATTTGCAATGCGCAAAGTAGATCTACTAGGAAGCAATCTACTTCCATTATTCTTCACAATTTTTATGTAGGCATCACTCCTTGGAATAGATATATTCTTGATACCATCACCGGAGGAAATTTCTGGGGTAGCCATACTTTTGATTCTTATAATGCTATGATAGATTTGTTTGGCCCACCACCTCTTTTGGTTAATGGAGCTATTTTAACTTTGGAACATGTGATGCAACGGCTTGAAATTATTGAAAATAAAGTTGCCACCATAGAGTTGGTTGAAAATGGATAGAAAGATCCACAACCAAATTACCCAATACGGATCTAAGGTAGGAGTTGCTCTTAAATTTTTTAAAGAAAACGAACCTATGGTTAATGAGGATAGATCAAGATTCCACTAGAATTGATAAAATTGAGGATATTATTACCAACCTAGGATCTGCCTTTTCTTCCGTGAAAAACACTCCTTATAATGCTAAGATTGCCAAATTGATGTATGTTCCTAAAAATAAGGGTGAAACTTCTAGTAAGGGAAATGCGGACCTCAAATCCATAAGTGTTCACCCCAACTTTCTCGCTATCCTTAAGGAACCTTTTGCTACAAATGATTTTCTCGATTTCGTGCCTAGGAGTTTGATAATTAATAAAAAGAGACAAAACTCCTGGGGGTTATAGGTGTCTTATTGAAGAATTGCATACCAAAGATGGCAACATCTAGATCTATCCTTGCCTTTATGCCTAGCTAGGGGCGTTAAACGATAGCGCTTGTTGGGAGGCAACCCAATTTTATTTTAGTTTTTTGCCTTTTGGTTCTGTTTAGGAATAAATAATCCATCTAGATTCTGTTTATATGTGGTTTTGTGTTTTAAATTAGTGTTTGTCCCAAGTAGAACCTTTGGGAAGACTTGGGGAAAGTCTTTGCGATCTTGCTGTAAAAAACAGAAACTTTAGCGCTCACGAGATTAGCTACAACTTTTTACTGGAGAGTGCTATGTAGTTGATTCTTTTTGCAGATGATTAATAGCTAAATTCCTCACGTCCAGGAATTTATTTTAGAATTTTTGGATTTCCAGAAGTTTGCGTTAGTTACAGATTACTACAGACTGTTCTGTTTTTGACAGATTCTGTTTTTTCGCGTGTTGTTTGCTTATTTTGATGAATCTATGGCTAGTAATGGAGTTTATGAACCATAGAAAAGTTGGAATACAGTAGGTTTAACACCAATATAAATAAAGAATGAGTTCATTACAGTACCTTGAAGTGGTGTTTTGTTTTCTTTCGCTAACGGAGCTCACGAGATTTTTTGTTAAGTTTTGTGTTGTGAAGTTTTCAAGTTTTGGGTAAAGATTTGATGGATTATGGAACAAGGATTGGCAAGAGCCTAAGCTTGGGGATGCCCCAGAAGGCATCCCCTCTTTCGTCTTCGTCTATCGATAACTTTACTTGGGGCTATATTTTCACCACATGATATGTGTTTTGCTTGGAGCGTCTTGTATGATTTGAGTCTTTTCTTTTTAGTTTATCACAATCATCCTCGCTGAATACTCCTTTTGAGAGAGACACACATGATTCGGAATTGGTTGGAATACTCTATGTGCTTCACTTATATCTTTTCAGCTATATAGTTTTTGCTCTAGTGCTTCACTTATATCTTTTAGGGCTCGGTGGTGTTTTATTTTATAGAAATTATTGATCTCTCATGCTTCACTTATATTACTTTGAGAGTCTTAAACAGCATGGTAATTTTCTTTAATTGTAAAATTAATCCGAATGTGATAGGCATCCAAGATGAGCATAATAAAAACTTCCATATTGAGTTAATTGAATATCATGAGAAGTTTGATACTTGATAAGTGTTTTGAGATATAAAGGTGGTAATATTAGAGTGTGCTAGTTGAGTAATTGTGAAATCGAGAAATACTTGTGTTAAGGTTGGCAAGTCCCGTAGCATGCACATATGGTAAAAGTTGTGTGACAATTTTGACACATAAGGTGTTCTTTTATTGCTTTCCTTATGAGTGGCGGTCGGGGATGAGCGATGGTCTTTTCCTACCAATCTATCCCTCTAGGGGCATGCGTAGTAGTACTTTGCTTGGAGGGCTAATAAACTTTTGCAATAAGTATATGAGTTCTTTATGACTAATGTGAGTCCATGGATTATACGCACTCTCAACCTTCCACCATTTTCCAGCCTCTAAGGTACCGTGCATTGCCCTTTCTCGCCTTGAGAGTTGGTGCAAACTTCGCCGGTGCATCCAAACCCCGTGATATGATACGCTCTTTCACACATAAACCTCCTTATATCTTCCTCAAAACAGCCACCATACCTACCTATCATGGCATTTACATAGCCATTCTGAGATATATTGCCATGCAACTTTCCACCGTTCTGTTTATTATGAAACGCTCCATCATTGCCATATTGCTTTGCATGATCATGTAGTTGACATCGTATTTGTGGAAAAGCCACCATTCATAATTTTTCATACATGTCACTCTTGATTCATTGCATATCCCGGTACACTGCCAGAGGCACTCACATAGAGTCATATTTTGTTCTAAGTATTGAGTTATAATTCTTGAGTTGTAAGTAATAAAAGTGTGATGATCATCATTATTAGAGCATTGTCCCATGTGAGGAAAGGATGATGGAGACTATGATTCCCCCACAAGTCGGGATGAGATTCTGGACTAAAAAAAAAGAGGCCAAAGAAAAAAAAGAGAAGGCCCAAGAAAAAAAGAGAAAGAAAAAAAAGAAAAAAAAGAGAGAAAAAGAGAGAAGGGACAATGTTACTATCCTTTTTCCACACTTGTGCTTCAAAGTAGCACCGTGATCTTCATGATAGAGAGTATCCTATGTTGTCACTTTCATATACTAGTGGGAATTTTCATTATAGAACTTGGCTTGAATATTCCAATGATGGGCTTCCTCAAAATTCCCTAGGTCTTCATGAGCAAGCAAGTTGGATGCACACCCACTTAGTTTCTTTTGTTAAGCTTTCATATATTTATAGCTCTAGTATATCCGTTGCATGGCAATCCCTACTCCTCTCATTGACATCAATTGATGGGCATCTCCATAGCCTATTGATTAGCCGCGTCAATGTGAGACTTTATACCTTTTTCTCTTCTCACATAACCCCCATCATTATACTTTATTCCACCCATAGTGTTATATCCATGGCTTGCGCTCATGTATTGCGTAAGGTTTGAAAAGGCTGAAGCGTGTTAAAAAGTATGAACCAATTGCTCGGCTTGTCATCGGTGTTATGCATGATGAGAACGTTTTGTGTGACGAAATTGAAGCATGGCCTAACTATATGATTTTGTAGGGATAAGATTTCTTTGGCTATGTTATTTTGATAAGACATAACTGCTTGGTTAGCATGTTTGAAGTATTATTGTTTCTATGTCAACATTAAACTTTTATCTTGAATCTTTCGGATCTAAATATTCATGCCACAATAAAAAGAATTACATTGAAAATTATGCTAAGAAGCATTCCACATCAAAAATTCTATTTTTATCATTTACCTACTCGAGGACGAGCATGAATTAAGCTTGGGGATGCTTGATACGTCTCCAACGTATCTATAATTTTTGATTGTTCCATGCTATTATATTATCTGTTTTGGATCTTCAATGGGCTTTATTATACACTTTTATATTATTTTTTGGACTAACCTATTAACCGAAGGCCCAGCCCAAATTGCTGTTTTTTGCCTATTCCAGTGTTTCGAAGGAAAGGAATATCAAACGGAGTCCAAATGGAATGAAACCTTCGGGAAAATGTTTTTCGGAACAAACATGATCCAGAGGACTTGGAGTGGACGTCAAGCAATCAACGAGGAGACCACGAGGCAGGGAGGCGCGTCTGCCCCCCGGGCGCGCCCCCCACCCACATGGGCCTCTCGTAGCTCTCCTGACCAACCTCTTTCGCCTATATATACTCATATACCCTGCAAACATCAGAACAGGAGAAAAAACCCTATTTCCACTGCCGCAACTCTCTGTACCCGTGAGATCCCATCTTGGGGCCTTTTCCGGCGCTCCGCCGGAGGGGGCATTGATCACGGAGGGCTTCTACATCAACACCATAGCCTCTCCGATGATGTGTGAGTAGTTTACCTCAGACCTTCAGGTCCATAGTTATTAGCTAGATGGCTTATTCTTTCTCTTTGGATCTCAATACAAAGTTCTCCTCGATCTTCTTGGAGATCTATTCGATGTATCTCTTTTGCGGTGTGTTTGTCGAGATCCGATGAATTGTGGGTTTATGATCAAGATTATCTATGAACAATATTTGAATCTCCTCTGAATTCTTTTATGTATGATTGGTTATCTTTGCAAGTCTCTTCGAATTATCAGTTTGGTTTGGCCTACTAGATTGATCTTTCTTGCAATGGGAGAACTGCTTAGCTTTGGGTTCAATCTTGCGGTCCTCGATCCCAGTGACAGTAGGGGAAACGACACGTATTGTATTGTTGCCATCGAGGATAAAAAGATGGGTTTTATATCATATTGCTTGAGTTTATCCCTCTACATCATGTCATCTTGCTTAAAGCGTTACTCCATTCTTATGAACTTAATACTCTAGATGCATGTTGGATAGCGGTCGATGTGTGGAGTAATAGTAGTAGATGCAGGCAGGAGTCGGTCTACTTGTCACGGACGTGATGCCTATATACATGATCATACCTAGATATTCTCATAACTATGCTCAATTCTATCAATTGCTCGACAGTAATTTGTTCACCCACCGTAATACTTATGCTATCTTGGGAGAAGCCACTAGTGAAACCTATGGCCCCCGGGTCTATTTTCCATCGTATTTATTTCCCGTCAACAAGCTATTTCTGGCGCCGTTTATTTTGCAACCTTTACTTTTAATCTTTATCATAAAAATACCAAACATATTATCTTATCATCTCTATCAGATCTCACTTTTGCAAGTGGCCGTGAAGGGATTGACAACCCCTTTATCGCGTTGGTTGCAAGGTTCTTATTTGTTTGTGTAGGTACAAGGGACTTGAGCGTGGCCTCCTACTGGATTGATACCTTGGTTCTCAAAAACTGAGGGAAATACTTATGCTACTTTGCTACATCACCCTTTCCTCTTCAAGGGAAAACCAACGCAGTGCTCAAGAGGTAGCATACGTGGCTCAGGTGCCGGGTGGGAGGTTGTACGTCGAGAGATGGCCCGTGAATAAGTTCATCTGTGATTTGAATACATCTACGACATGTTCCACATGACCAAGCTGGATTTCCAGTTCATTCGCATGTATGCGCTGTATCTGAACTACTTCATTAGGGTCGAGAACATCAAATATATTTGCGTCGCGGACCCGTTCTATATGCACGAGAGCTTCTTGGCAGTTTGCAAAGAGCACCGTGACTATGCGAGCAAGTTCCTCGACGAATTCATGATTGCTAATAAGGACAAGGAAGCGATTCTCCTGCCTTACCATCCCACGTAAGTCATCCGCACATATCCTTTCGTAAGTGTTAATCATTCCTTTGCAAGCATGGAGGCTAATTTGGGGTGTACTTAATTTGTGTAGCGGGGGGGGGGGGGGGCGCCGTCCTCATCGTTCTGTACCCGGAATACTCCCATGCCATGTACTTGGACTCATCGAAGAACCTCAGGACAAAAAATTACAAGCACATAAAGAGTGTTCTCGATAGTGCCCTGTTAACCTTCAGCCTGTCTGGTGGATATATCAAGGTGAAAAAGTACAAGAATCGCGGGCTGGCTTTCGGTCATAAGACCGACTTCTGCTGCATCCAGCAACCGCACACCACTATGGCTGATGGATTCTTCCTCATGCATCACCTGCTCGAGTACAGAAGGGATACTCAACGCCTTCGCATGTGTGACGCTCGGATAATTAGGCTATAGTAATTCCACGCTAGTGATGCCACGTCACCTCGGTTACTGTTGTTAATCTCGCGATGGTCCAAAAACGATTCAAATTCAAATTTAAATAAAGACAAACATCAAAAGTTTTCAAACATTAAAACAAAAATGTTCAAACTGGGACAAATAAATGGTGGAGAGACCACACTTGTATAAAATGTGTAAATACTCAAAAATGAATAAAATAGTAGCAAAAACAATTAGTTAAATGATTATAAAATAATAAACAATTACAAACTATTTTATATTAGGTGCCAAGTTAATTGTGGTAGTGGCATAAGTATTAATAATATTTTAGGTACAACTTGGGTATTTCATAAAACAAAAGAAATTAATAAAACAGAAAATGAGAAATAAAAGAAAGTAGAAAATAAGAAAAACAAAGAAATCACGCCCCACTGGCCCAACTGGGCTATGGCCCAGCCAACCGCTCACCAAGGCGGGCCACATCCCCTCCTAATAACCCCTGCACCCCTTTCCCAAACCCTAGCTCGATCCCCTTTTCCCCCCGTCGCCTCTCCCTCCCCCGATCCAGATCGGGATCAGGGGTATCGGCCCCGACCCCCGACGCTGATCGTTGCCGCCGCCTAGAATGCCCCTCGCCGCCTCGACCTCGTCTCCGCCCATCGCCACCCCGTCCGTCGCCGCCCGGAGCACGACCTTGCCGACGCCTCATCCCCACTGGCATGCTTCCTTCTTCGTCGTCGTCTCCGACCACCACCCCGAGCTCACCTCTGTTGACTGCTGACGTCATGATGACATCAGCATGCACTATTCTGGATAATGTTGAATTAAATTAATTAAATAAATTCTAAAAATGGTTTAAAACTTTAGAAAATCATATAAAATAAACCGTAGCTCAGATGAAAATACTTTCTACATGAAAGTTGCTCAGAACGACGAGATGAATCCGGATACGCAGTCCGTTCGTCCGCCACACATCCCAAACCTATCGAACTCGCAACTTTCCTCCTCCGGTTCATCTGTCCGAAAACACGAAACACCGGGAATACTTTCCCGGATGTTTCCCCCCTTCGCCGGTATCAGCTACTACCGCGATTGGGCACGGCTAGCATCACGCTTTGTCATGTCATGCATCGTCATGCATTTCTTTGCATTGTATTTATTGTTTCTTCCCCCTCTTCTCTTGCTAGACACCGAGACCGACGCCACTGCTACCCCATACGACTACGGTGTTGACGACCCCTCCATCTCGGCTGAGCTTCCAGGCAAGCCCCCCCTTTGATCACCAGATATCGCCTATTCCTTCTCTCTACTGCTTGCATTAGAGTAGTGTAGCATGTTACTGCTTTCGGTTAATCCTATTCTGCTACATAGCCTGTCATTGTTGCTACAGTTGTTACCCTTACTTGCTATCCTACTGCTTAGTATAGGATGCTAGTGTTCCATCAATGGCCCTACACTCTTGTTCATCTGCCATGCTATACTACTGGGCCGTGATCACTTCGGGAGGTGATCACGGGCATATGCTATATACTTTATATGGTTACATTACTTATGATACTGTTCGGAGATGGGGGCTGAAGGGGCAGGTGGCTCCCTCCCGGTAGAGGTGGGCCTGGGTTCCCGACGGCCCTCGGCTGTTACTTTGTGGCGGAGCAACAGGGCAGGTTGAGACCACCTAGGATAGAGGTGGGCCTGGCCCTGTTCGGCATTCGCGGATACTTCAATTAACACGCTTAACGAGATCTTGGTATTTGATCCGAGTCTGGCCATTTGGTCTATACGCACTAACCAACTACATGGGAAAGATATGGGCACTCGGCGTCGTGGTATTAGCCGAAGCCTTCGTGACATCAGCGACTGAGCGGCGCGTGCCGGATTGGAACGTAAGCCTGCTCTTGTATTAAGGGGGCTAGTTCTGCTTCTGGCCGCCCACGCAACGTGCAGGTGTGCAATGGGCGATGGGCCCAGACCCCTGCGCCATAGGATTTAGACCGGCGTGCTGACCCTCTGTTGTGCCTAGGTAGGGTTGCGACGTGTTGATCTTCCGCGGCCGGGCATGACCCAGAAAAGTGTGTCCGGCCAAATGGGATCGAGCATGTTGGGTTATGTGGTGCACCCCTGCAGGGAAGTTTATCTATTCGAATAGCTGTGTCCCTCGGTAAAAGGATGACCCGGAGTTGTACCTTGACCTGATGACAACTAGAACCGGATACTTAATAAAACACACCCTTCCAAGTGCCAGATATAACCCGGTGGTCACTCTCACACAGGGCAACGAGGGGAGGATCGCCGGGTAGGATTATGTTATGCGACGATACTTGGTGAACATACCATCTACTCTCTTCTACATGCTGCAAGATGGAGGCTGCCAGAAGCATAGTCTTCGACAGGATTAGCTATCCCCCTCTTATTCTGGCATTCTGCAGTTCAGTCCACCGATATAGCCCCTTTGCACATATACCCATGCATATGTAGTGTAGATCCTTGCTTGCGAGTACTTTGGATGAGTACTCACGGTTGCTTTGCTCCCCCTTTTCCCCGTTTTCCCTTCTTCCTGGTTGTCGCAACCAGATGCTGGAGCCTAGGAGCCAGACGCCACCATCGACGATGACTCCTACTACACCGGAGGTGCCTACTACTACGTGCAGCCCGCTGACGTCGACCAGGAGTAGTTTAGGAGGATCCCAGGCTGGAGGCCTGCGCCTCTTTCGATCTGTATCCCAGTTTGTGCTAGCCTTCTTAAGGCAAACTTGTTTAACTTATGTCTGTACTCAGATATTGTTGCTTCCGCTGACTCGTCTATGATCGAGCACTTGTATTCGAGCCCTCGAGGCCCCTGGCTTGTATTGTGATGCTTGTATGACTTATTTATGTTTTAGAGTTGTGTTGTGATATCTTCCCGTGAGTCCCTGATCTTGATCGTACATGTTTGCGTGCATGATTAGTGTATGATTGAATCGGGGGCGTCACAAGTTGGTATCAGAACTGACTGCCTGTAGGAATCCCCCTTCCAAACTTCTTGGCCGAAGTTGAGTCTAGTCATTGAAAACGTTTTTACTAACATGGCTGTGCGGCTTACGGGCCCATGTCGCCATTGGGTGGTATTAGGATCTTTTATTCCTCGTCCTTACTCTGGGATTCTGATCTCTCTTCTCTTCGGGTTAAAGGTTTTGCTAACTCTAATAGTAGGATCTCGTGATCACATCCACCCGGAGAGCCCCTTATTACAGATGATCGCCTGCTGCCCCAGAAGATTTTGAAGATACTCTCCGATATTCTCTCGAGACCTTGTGTCCGTTGCTTTTGCAATTCCCTACCACCGAAATATCCCTATGGATATATACTTACACCTGTCGCTCTTACTTTTATTCCCAGTTGATCTTGTTATTACAAGATATCCCGAAATTCTCTCTATTGTTCCGAGAATCCTTTGAGCTTACTGCCTTGCAGTTCCTTGTCACCTGAATACACCTACAATTTAATCCTCACACACACAATGAGGATTTGTTTCTCCCCAGTCGTTCATGTGTTTCACCAAAGTCTTCGAAATACTATTTGATCTTTTGAAAATCCTCAACAGCCTGTTGTTCTTGAAATTCTTGCTTGCTTGCATTATGGTTAATACCATAAGTATACTAATCTTATTGGCAGCCTTGGTCACTATCATTTTGAGTCCATTGATTCGATATGTTGCGAATGCTCGCAATCCTCAATCAGGTCCTAGAATTCATTCTTTCGGCTCAGACGTCATTTTAAACATGAGCTGAATCTCGACCAATCAAGTTGTTGTCGATTTTACCACTAAGCTTACTCAACTTATCCATCCTTAATCAGAGCATTTGCTTCTGATCCTTTGATTTGGAAATCATAATTCCTTTACATGTGAGCTTTGAATTAGCCCAGTTGCTTCTATAATCCAATGCCTTCGCATTGTTTCTTCCTCTGGTTGTGTGTCGATACTCACATCAGCTTCGCTATGGACTGTCAGATCCTTTGTTGAAATATCATCCGACTGTGTCCTTCGTATACAAAAACCTCGAGAAGTTCTTTCCCTGATATATAATGCCTTTGGCAATTTGTATCCTCTGCTTTGATAACCATACTCTACTTTTGAGCTAGTACTATTTACTCCGAAGTTTGTGGTATTTGTTCCTAAGATGCCCCGATGGGTTGAACGAACGGCTTCCCTAATCTGTGTGAACCCGAAAGATTTCACGGGTCATACTTATCTAGTATTGCACCAGGTAAAACTTTCAACAACTAATGTCATTTTCGAAAAATGAGGAGTGAATGAAAGGTTATGCATTGGAGAAGTGGGAGTCGACCTTGAACCTTTTTGTTCATGCCCATGGACATGATGTAGATCTTATCATGGAAACTTCTCTTAAATTAATTATTTCCTTGGTATAAGTTCATATTATATTTGGGATTTGGTCTTTTGCAATCGTGGTTTCGACCATATTGTCTTTCTTTGGTCCCATTTCTCGGACGAGTAAAATACTTGCCTTCTCAGATCAGTACGCCTGCCCAACCTCTATTTTGATCTACCTTCGAGTATTACCCCCTGGTATGTCGAGGATATCACCCCCATTGCACTACATCACTACAAAAAAATACACTTCCGTGATGATACGTGTTTGTCACAGTAGGTCGCGTTTTTTGTCATGCATGTACATCCATGACAAATTTATGACAGAATCAAGATAGTCATACCTGTGCTATCGTAGAAGTGTTCCATGACATTACCAAAATTATCATCACGGAAGTGTCCACTTCCATGACGATAAATCGCGCGTCACAGAAGTGCTTTCGTCAAGGGTGACCGACATGTGGCATCCACCATAACGGAACGCCGTTAAGCTATCGGGTCGGGTTTTGGATCCGATAACCCGTTAACAGCCCCGACCAATGGGGATTTTCCACGTGTAAAATCATCATTGGCTGGAGGAAACACGTGTCGGCTCATCGTGGGGACAGATGTCATCCACTCATTGGACAGAAGGCGCCTATGATACGTCGACACATGGCACGACCCAATAGAGGCCCATTCCTGTGAAAAGGCCGGCCCGTTTGACTTGGTCAAAAGGTGGCGGGCCGGCCCATGGAAAGCCTGTTAATGGCCTGTTCGCATATAGCCCATTTACAGCCCGCTAACCCAAGGCCCGTTACGCCCTATCCGAATTAGGCCCAGTAGCGTCATCTGGGCCATCCAATATGATTCCAGCCCGTTTTCACTTCTGGCCCATGACGTCTTTCGGCCCATATGCGGCCCTATGTAATTCTTGGCCTATTAACGGCCCGTGGTGAAACTGGCCCGTAATAAACAGTGTATCACTTTACACCCATTAATGGCCCGTGGTGAAACTGGCCCGTAATGAACAGTGTATCACTTTATACCCATTAACAGCCCGTTATTCCGGTGGGCCGTTTCCAGAACATGTTATCTTTCGGCCTTCTCAGAGCCCATTTATTCTTGGGCTCATTTCCAGCATTCGTTTACTTACGGCCCGTTACTGTAATTTTTTGCTTGTGGGCCAAATTCAGCCTGTGGTTACAGTCGGCCCGTTTGTGGTCCATTAATACGTTGGGCCGTTTTCATAGCGTCATCAAATACGGCCTATTAACGATGGCCCGTTATGGTCGGCCCATGAACGGACGATTCCAACTCTAGCCCGTTTACGACCATAATGCGGTCTGTTTGGCCCATGTTTGGCCAATCGATCATACAGCCCATATAAGGCCCATTGATGATACGGCCCGCAGAAGGCCCATTGTTTATACGGCCCGTAGAAGGCCCATTGTTTGTACGGCCCTTAGAAGGCCCACTGTTTCTACGGCCAGTAGGAGGCCCAGTGTCACTACAGTAAATATTAGCCCATGGTTATTGTGGCCTAGTTTTAAAAATAGGTTATTGCAGCCACTAGCTAACCGTGGAAAAAGAACTGCAATGACTACAAGCAAACAAATAAACAAGACAACAAGGAAATAAATAAGCAAGCAACTAACGCTAGGCTATCACGGCTATTACACATATTACATCCACTGGGCATCAAAGTTCGCCACGAGTCCAAATATAGGGAACAAAGCAGCATATCATATACACTGGTTGTCAAAGTTGGCGACCAGCGCAAATAAACGCCGCAGCAAAACAAATGCAGAACTGAAACCACTTCAGAAGATCTCAAGAAACAATATCCTGGGTACCCATAATGCTGGCAAGATGCTTAGCAAGCTTATTAACTTTCTCTTGTTTGGCGCTTAAATCCTCCAGCGCTTGCTGTTGCACTAGAAAATATGCATCTGAATTCTGCAAGGACTTCCTCAGTCCTTCAGCTTCCTGTCGCAGCACATCTGATCGATGTCTTTCAACTTGAAGTTGAGACTCAAGAAGATGAACTGATTCAGGCAGCAAGTTCGAAGAGCTTGTGCCAGCAGTAGTGGCCAGTAACTCGAACACTACATCAAGACAGGACTTTTGGGTTCCCTCACTATCGTCAAGATAGTTTTTATCAACTTTCTTGGAGACCAACAGGGATGTCTCACTATCTTGAACCTTATCTGCATTACTTCCTTTACCATTGGATAACGCGGTACTGTTCTCCAATATTTTGTCCGCATTCTAAAAGAGAAACAAGCAGACACATCACATGTTTACCATGTTGTATATGAAACTCATTTTGGTAAATGAGTTCAGTAGTAAAGTGGACAGGATAACAGCATGAAACAAACATATATCTATGTACCATGGTCACTTTATGGTCTATATCATTCTAGTTTTTGTTGCCAAATCAAGATAGAGACACAGTTCAAATAATATTTGTTCAAGAGAAAGCAGAATAGACAGAATATAAGTGTGGGTAACTATAGAGCAATAACAACACTTGTAATGTGGCATGACATGAGAACATAACTGTTTATTCAATTGAAACTGAAATCAACATAGAGCAAGTTACAACAGCAAACTAGTTAAAGAAACAGGTTTAAAATATACCTGTTGCGCCATTGGAGTTTCAATTCCATCCTTCAAATTTGAAAATAGTTGGTATGAGTAAATACAGTAATGCAAGAGCAAAGGAGTATGAACCATAGCTACAGAACCTGACCTGAGAACAAATCTTCTTCTCCTTTAAGCGTTGAGTAGGGATTCGGAGTGGTGGTCCTCGTGCTTTGGGCACTGCAGTTCCCTTACTAACTGCTCGTGTTTGGGCGCTCTGTGGTGGAGACGGTGCTGTGTCAACTGGAACTGGGTTACTATCTGCCGGGGTTGGGGTTAGAAGGGGTGTAGCTGGTTCTCTGTCCAACTGGGTAGGGGTACAATCTGCGAGAGTCTGGGTTATGTGTGGTGGATCTGGTCCTTGGGCAAGTACAACCGTGGTTCTATCTGCATCAACTGGTAGCACTATCTTTTCTAAAGACCGTGTTGTTACTCCCTTAGATACTGCCATCACGCTCTCCAATTCAAATGGCTGATAAACAAGAAAAGTAATTGAAAGTATAGACATTGTATGATAGACAGGTGCAATGGATAGTGGGGAATAAAAGAGGCATGAAATAATTCATATTTATGTTGTCTAACCAAACAGGATAGCATGACACAATTTCACACATATGATGGCTAACTAAACAGGATAGCATGACACAATTTCACATTATGATGGCTAACTAAAAAATATAGAAAGACATAGTTCAAAATATGAGACTACGTAAACAGGATGACATGACATAACTATATAATGTGTTTATTAAATAGGTTGGCATGCCATAATTCACATACATTCACGGATAGAATGCCATAATTCAAAATATGATGACTGTAAATACTAAACAAGACGAGATGATATAACTATATGATGTCTTTATTAAATGGGTTGCCATGCCATAATTCAGATAGATGATGTGTATGTACTATGTAAACATGATGGCATGATATAATTCAAATATATGATTTATATAGTAAGCAAGTAAGCAGATGGCAATCCATATATGATGTAAAAACTAAGCAATGCAAGACAACATGCATGACATGGGTAATATAACCCTGCCAAGTTTGAGCATAGACCTCAGGGGGGAAATAGGACTGGTCATCAGTCCCTGAATCCTCCTCTGAGGAGCTCTCTGTAACCAGCAAGATGTCTGCTTCCGCAGGTAGCATTGTCTGCTCTGAATACCTTGTTGTCACTCCAGATACTTCCATCACCGCTTCAAATGGCTGATGCACAGGAAGAGTAGTTGAATATACAAACGTTGTCGACAAATGGAACACGTAATACAAAAAAAGATAGCATGATATAATTCACATACATGATGATTGGCTAAACAGCATGGCATTGCATAATTCACATATATAATGCCTTTGCAACAAGATAGCATTGTATAATTCACATATATAATGTCTTGCAACAAGATGGCAATGCATAATTCACATATATGGTAATTAGACACTGAACAGGTGGCATTCACACAAAGCATGTCTAAACTAATCAAATGACATAGCAATGCGAGACACCATAGGCACGATATGAGCAACATAACCCTGCCAAGTTAGAGCATACACCTCGGGGGGGGGGGGGGGGGGAATAGGACTGGTCATCTGTCTCTGAATCCTCCTCTGAGGAGCCATCCGTAACCAGCGAGATATGCGCTTCGTCAGATAGCATAGTCTGCTCTGAAGACCTTGTTTTCACTCCAGAATTTGCCATCACCGTGTCAAATGGCTGATGCACACGAAGAGCAGTTGAATGTACTGACATTGTTGACAAATGTAATATGTAACGAAAAAAGGATGGCCTGATATAATTTACATATAAGATGACTGGCTAAGCAGGATGGCATAGCAAAATTCACATATATGATGCCTGGCTAAACAAGATGGCGTTGCATAATTCACACAAACGATGAATAAACTAAACATATGTCATTCGCTAAAAGGATGTCTAAACTAAGCAGATGACATATTTGATGTATAAAGTAAGCAATGCAAGACACCATATGCATGATATAACCAACATTAGCATGCCATGTTAGAGCGAAGACCTCAGGGGGTAAATAGAAGTTGTCTTCTCCTTCTGAATCCCCCTCAGAACATATATCTTCCTCTCGATTACAATCCAAAATGCATGGAGGGGGGCTGCCTTTGCGCCTACCATGGAGCGACGTCTGCATGAAATTTTATTGCCACACAAGGCTCGTCTCTTTTGCTCTACATGTTCAGTTCCATTGTTTACAATAACTGTCATGCATAGGAATAAAACATAGTGAGATTATGTAAGGAGTGCATGCAGAAATCCAGAGTGATGGTAGCAACCTGTGGATAGACCCAAAACCAATAATAGCAGGCAGATAATGGCTTCAGTTAAAAAATACAGATAATGGCTTCTTTACTATTTGTTTCCCACCCAACATGAAACTCATAGTAGACACCGGAGATTAACCAGATAGTAGATAGATACTATTGATAGTGGCCCCGATATGTACCCCACAACCATTTAAAAACTCAAGTTTGACAATTAGTTTGGAGCTGACTCAGAGTCTAATCGCTGAACAGGACGATAAAGTAGCATGTAATATTAAGCGATGCATAACGTAAGAAGAGACGAAAGAGTGTGACCTCTCTTGCGGACCCGTGTAGTCCTCGAGGTCATCTGCTCGGTTGATGATGGTAATGCAGTTTTCATGGCTGCCAGCGGCGGGGAAGAAGATCTGAGGCGGCGAAAGACAGCCTGGAGGCCGCATCCCTGCTGTGCTAGACCCTTCTGTCGTTGGAGCAGCTGAGCTGGGGTGGACGACGGCGCAGCAGGAGCGGGACAAACCATGCAAGGTTTTCTTTGACAACTATCTATAAGAGAAGTAATTCTGTAAGGGCTCGTTTGAATTGGAGGATTCCAACAATGCAGGGATAGGAAATAGACAGAAATAGGATAGGAATGCACGTGCAAAACAGAGAATTTAAAAACATAGGATTTCTGCCAATCTGGGTGTTTGATTCACAACAATTGGAAGATCACAGGATGCAAAGAAGCATGGTGAGATTAAGTCAAACCACAAGAAAATGTACAATTATAATGCTATTATGCTACTATCTCTTAGTCTTGTGCTTCATGAATACGAATGTGAAAAGGAGGACAAGTGAAAATTAAAATTCCTACTTTTTTCTTTCAAGGAGACACTAAAGGAACAAATCAGTGTGCTCAGTGGAAAATATATATAACATGTAGAGTAAAAAAGAGATGCAACAAGTGTACAACCTCTTTGGCGAAGCCATGTCGATCTCAGCGTGATTGGGTTGGCCGGTGAGGATGCTCTGGCTGACTTTGTTGTCGGAGGAGGGGAAGTAGATCTTAGGCGTCTGGAGATGGAGCCCGAGGTACTGCTCCGCCGTGATGGAGGGTTTCGTCGTTGGAGCAGCTCCGGTGAGTTGTATGACGCCGAGGCTGAAGCAGGACACGAGAGACAACGAACAACGTTAACCTAAGTGGAATTCTAATAGCATCTCCAATACATGACGTAAAATACATAACCACAAAGTGCTAGATGTAAAATACATCAGTCGCTCATCTCTGAACTTAACTGTCGAAACTGAACTTAACTGTCGAAACTGACCTTAACTGTCGAAACTGCATTTTGCTGTCGAAACTGAATTTTGCTATCGAAACTGAACGCACTAGCAAGGTGAGGCTACACGTCGGTCGACTGACTTTTTCATCTCTGGTCAGTTGATTTTGCAGCCGGTGGATACGAAATCAAGGGCCTGCGGTTCATCGTCAACCTCCACCCCCCTGAGCCGCCAGCCACCACCGGCCAAACAGCAGCCCCCCGCCGCCCGCGGCTGGCGGTGCGCTGCCCCGCCCGCCCCAAAAACACTCCCCACCGCCGGTCTGCCGCCGCCCCGGCCATCCCTCTAGGCCCCCCCTTGCCGAGCTTTTTCTCCGGCGATCCCCCCGCCACCGCCCCGCCAATGACCCGCCACCGCCGGCGACCACCGCCCCCATCCTGAACCCTAAGATAGATAGTGGGGTACCTCTCCGGCGAGCCCCCCCTCCCCGCTGCGGCTGGTTCTTCCTTCACCCCGGCGAGCCCCCCACCCCCTGAAAATCGACTGACCCAAAAGTCGATTCAGTCGACTGAAGTGTAGCTAAATCGGAGCAGCATCGCAAGCAAGAGCAAGAGCGAGAGCAGCAGCACGAGCAAGAGCAATAGCAAGAGCAGACCAGGCAGGGGACCGAGAGCAAGAGCAGAGCAGCAGCGCGAGCGAGAGCTAAAGCAGCAGCAGCTCCTACTAATATGGACGTCGCCGCCGAGGGAGCGACGCCGTGGAGGAAGTGGCCGGCGACGCCGCCGTGGATGGAGCCGCACCGTGTCGACTCGGGACCGAGCGCCGGCAGCAGCGTGGGATCGAATCAAGAAGAAAATGCGGCGATTAGTGTACAACCTCTTTGGTGGCGCCGATTAGGCCGCAGCTTCATCCGAGGAAACGGTGATGATGATGCTCTTCCGGTGGTGCAGGTGAAGACGGCGGTGTGGGAATGGAGGTGGTGCGAAAGACGAGGGGAACGTCGGGGCAGCTCCTTGGAGGTGGAGGACGGGGTGGTTGAGCCGGCGGGATGATGAGATCGACGACGGATCCTCATCCGGTATGGTGGATGAGGGACGTCAAGGTGTTGCTGTGGACGACATCGTCGGGGAAGAGGCTCCGGCTGGGTGGCGGACGGAGCAGGGTGTGGGGTTTCGTCGCGGGTTTTCACGGCCTCGGTGTATGAATGGGTGGGCGGATGGGATGGCAGTGGGAAACCATGGCTTAGAGACGCGTTTGTCCGAAATGTGGGGTAAGTTACGAAAGTACCCCCACCGATTTGAGGCGGTTCTTTCGGTTTAGGGGTACCACGGGCATTTCGCGTGTCGGGATTTCACAGGTGGTGTAGTTTTCGCGCGCGTTGTAATTTCGGAATAGCAAGGCGCGGGTTGAGATGGAGGGAGTTGTCGGAGCACAACGAGACAAAGATATATCTTAAATATTTCGGGCTAACAAGGCGCGGGTTGAAATTTCCGGACAAGCCTAACGTGTACTGTACCAAATCAATGCGCACTACCAATGCTATTAAAAACTTTGAATTCATGTTATGTTCAATTAAAATATTTCGCTACGTGTATAATGCATGCAACCTACTACTCAACTGAACGTTTCAGTGCATCAAACGTATATACTACCGCTTCAATATGAACTAAATTTGAATTTGTTTCTCTATTTGAATAAGATCTACAATAATGATTGTTGTGAAGTCAAAGCATTTGAATTCGTTTCTATGTTTTAATAAGATCTACAATCATCATTATTGTCAAGTTAAACCATCGTTTGTGTATTATCTTCACAGCACACCACATGATTAGTCTCGAGTTACATATGAACTATGTGTACTATATGAACTCGAACTAGATTTTTTGAATCTACTTTATTTTGATTTCAAATCACATTACATTTCTAGCTCTAGCTAGATCTTCATAATCTAAACCATGTCTCATATGTATAATGTGTTTATCACATTATGTATGGTGCCCCGCCCCCTACGCCTACAAGTATTTAGATGTGAGTTGCAAACACCACATATTACCACAAATTCAAATAAAATGTGAGAATGTTCGATATATAGTATTGTTTAGATTGTTCGATATTTAGTTGTAAGCTGCAAACGCCACACATTATCACAAATTCAAATAAAATGTGAGATTGTTTGATGTATAGTATATTTTAGATTGTTCGGCATTTAGCTATGAGTTGCAAACGCCATGCATTATCACATTATGGTATAACATGTGCACAACACGTGTATCACCGCTATATTCATGCATGCAATGTTTAAAACACTATGATCTCCTATTCAAATATATGAATCCGCTTTCATATCAAATTATGATCTTTGTCAGTCTCTTACACCCACACAATCCTCTAACCTTTGTAGCTACCACTAACTTTCTCTCGTGCATGCACACGCCCTCCTCGCCCCCTCCCTTGGCATTCTATCCACCGGGCACATTGATTTTTCTCTTTAGGTCGTTCTCCCAGAGTCTCCACAACTCCTTTCCGACACACACCGATCGATAAACCTCTCCAGCGATGCCTGCCTACAACATACACACACACCTTCAATCTCCTCCTTTATGTGTCCTTGCCTCGTGTCTCTCATACGGTCAGACACACGTGTAAACTCTCGCCCCTCTTTTCATCGATCTCACAACCGCACACTCCTCCCCCTATCTAGCTAGTAGTTGGGCCTCTCGCACCACCTCCTAGCTCCATTCTCTCTGTGTATCCGTCTCGCTGGGCCTTATTTGCCTCTAACAAATGGACGTACACCGACCGATCTCTCGCTATACATATAGCTAGCTAGGTCCTTATAACTCGTTTTTACCCACACGTTAATCGATCTACCTCATTAGTTGTGTCCCTCCCTTCCTCCGACAAACAACAATTGATCTACCGATCTAGTTAGGTTTGCTTACCAAACACATGGTTCCCCTTCATCATCCATGGATGCGTCCCGACAGATCTATCACGCACAGGCACACACAGAAACACATCCCCACTCTTATTGATAACATTGCAGTTCCACCCTCAGTTTGTCTAGTAGGCCTCTCCCACCATCTTCGAGAAGCAACTCCATCACCCATCCAGCACTCTACCCCTCTCCCTCCCTCTCCCTCCCTCTCTCTCTCTGTCCCATCATATTTCCCGTCCTTCAGTTATGTATGGATGTCGACCGATCTCCCTCAAGACATAGCTGGGTCTCTCCTTCTCAACACATATACAAGTCGTTCTACCTCTATAGTTAGGCCTCTGCCTACCCCTCCCCCACCCCCTCCCACCACACACATCGATACATCGAGCGCTCTAGTCATGTCTCCCTGCCAAACACAAATTTGACATGTGCCCTCTAACGTTCCGGTAGGCCAGTCGCCCTATATCTTTGACTTGCACACACACAATTTCGATGGCTCTCTTCATCGATCTCGCACCCACCCACTTGATCCTCTCTTCGACTCTATCGATAGCTATGACCCCTCCCTCTCTTCTCGTGGATTGCCCGACCCTCTATGTATGATATGGATAGGCCTCCATTTCACACACATTGCATGCAAATTTTTTTTGAGATGTCATCGACACATATTCCCACAAATAATTCACGAAATCAACCCCCCACCCCACCCCCACCCCAAAACAAAAAACACTCACGAACGCGGTTTGTATCTCTCACACCCACCCACGTAGGTGGGGGACGTGCACGAAGAGAAGAGGTGCATGCACGGCGCACGTACTCCCGTCTCTTTCCCAACCACACCCGCGCGGGTACACGGTGGAGCTCATTTCTGTACGAAAAAGGCAGCCCATGTGGTAATTTGGCACGTGTACTGGTTGTCCACTTGGTGGAGGGAGGATCGTCTACCACGGGTGAACAAACAAATTGCGACTTGACGTGTTATGTTAAAAAAAGAGGCAAACCATGTGGGGCCTACCTTAGAGGCAAGGCTCTATACACTGGAGTACTTTTGATGTGTCCCATCAACTCGCAGAACGAGGAGAAGCTTGCTTAGTACGCCGTCTCCCCCGCCCACGGGCGCGGTGGCTCGCAGGATGAGGTGAAGCTTGCTCCGCCTTACGCCCGCTCCATCGCCCATGCGCGCGGTGGCTCGCAGGACGAGGAGAAAAATTTACTATTCCCTCCGTTTACTCCTCGTCCCTACTACCTTGGTTATAGAGATTATATCATATTGTTTGGAATATATATGTCCTTTAGTAGATTTCAATATGAACTACTAGTACATACTCCAAACACTGGTGTATATAGACGTATTTTAGAGTGTAGATTCACTCATTTTGCTCCGTATGTAGCACTCTCCCTCGCCCCTCGACCCTCGCCCACGTGGTGGACGTGCAGCAATTCATTCGGTCTCATATAGCCAGAACGATATATACTGCACTACCATTATTGCTCGACTTCCCGAAGAGGCGAAGAGCCAATCGCAAGGTTAATATTTTGGAGATGCCAAGCGCAAGGTTATAGGAGAACGAGTAGTAGGTGCCGCGTCATTTATAAATAAAGTTTTTTTCTTCAGTGGCACGTACGCAATATGATAGGTTCATATGGAGAGAAAAGGAAACCGCTCCACTATATACATAGTCAGGACGGGCCAGCCTACACGGTTGCTTGCTGGGGTTGCTCTCTTCACACTCTCTCACACAAAACGACTGTGGCCACATCTCTAACATCCTGGCGGATCACGTCCGCTTGGGGAAGGGGTGGATGCTTAGTGTAGATGCGGTGGCCGTCACCGACGGCGAAAACCCACTGTCGGCATGTCCCGATCAGGGGTCCCCGCCGTTCTCTCTCACAAAGCCAGTGAGGTTGCCTTCCTCCCTTGCTCACTACCGCGAGGTGGGCACTTGCCGCCTCCCGCCGCCCTCCTCAAAGTTGAGCTACGTCCCTCAGGTACAACTCCCTTTACAGCCGGCTTGCACCACTGCTCCAGCTGCCCACATCACTCCCTGTGGATATTTCTCTACTTCTTTGCCCCGCACATACCTCTACTGCTTCTACGTACTGTATTTGTGATGAGTTTATGTCTCATCAACTAGTCCCAGTAATCTTATTCTAATGACGCTTCTTCAATTTCTTTGCCACAGGGATGCTCATCTCGATTTTGGTGAAACTGCACAAAATGATCCGATGGTCAAAAGGTTGCAAACTTCATTTATTAGGAAGCTCGAACGTTGCCAGCAAATTGAAGCCTGGTCAGGGTTCACGGTTCAAGGGCTAGGGACTGCATGGATCATTTTTTTCTTTAGCTGCCTCTGTTCCAAAATAAGTGTCAACTTTAGTAGTAGTACAACTTTGTACTAAAGTTTGCACAAAGTTGAGACACTTATTTTGGAACGGAGGGAGTACATATTTGCTATGATCTGTCAATCATTGAGATGCAATGGCATGCATGTTAGTCTCCTTAGTATTTGATGAAATGTTGCAACGGGAAACCTTGGACGCAAGATACATGTAACAGAAGCTGGAAGCTTCATAGCATTGTACAAATTTATCTCGCTGATAAATTACAGTACGTACTATACTAGTACTTCCTCCGTTCCTAAATATAAGTCTTTGTAGAGATTTCACCATGAACCACATGCGGATGTATATAGATGCATTTTAAGTGTAGATTCATTCATTTTGTTCCGTATGTGGTCGAATCTCTACATAGACTTATCTACTAGTAATAGCTAGCCCCCACTACTAGGAATTCTCTATCCTCTCCTTGAGCCACATCATCAAAACTGATGTAGCCGTTAGATGAAGTAAATCAGTCCATAATAGCCATCTGATCTAGACGTTGAGAGGCTCCGCACTAAGCCACATGCAAGCATGCAGAAATACCATGGCACATGCATGTGAGTGGGTTTTAAATCACATCAACATGTCTGCATGCAAGCATGCACCGGTAGCATGCATGTAAGTGAGCTTTTAAGTCCCATTAACATGTCAAAAAGAAAAATATAATCCCATTATGCAGTAGGAGTTGGCTGATCTTTTTTCCTTACGTGGAATGATCTAAATGATGATGGGATTTTATTTAGTTTGGCTACCACATTTGTCATGCGGTTATAGAGTTTTTTTAGTTCTATGAAATCGATAATTTTGCGCAGAGAGATATACCGCTGTTCCGCGGCAACGCGCGGGGACTCATCTAGTAATATTTAGGAACGAAGGGAGTACTATGTAAAGAGTTAGGTGTTGCACGGTGATAGTGTGAGGTGGGCCATGTAATCACTGAGCCTGTGTGTTTTCACTGCTCTTGCACGCCTCCGCTATAAGAATGGAGAAAATCGTAATCTAGTAGTAGTACCTCCTTTCGCCGAAAGCGTGGGACATCCAACAGTCCTACCACCTCAGTAATAAAGACCAATGAGCCGTCAAATCACATAGACCCAGCAGTAAGTTGGACGGACGAAGCAACCATCACTCTTGCGCCAGTGAGAGGTCGCGTCCGCTCTGCCCGGGCATGAATGCGGCACCGATTCTTTGGAGCGGCGCTGACCGTTTCGGGCGGGAAGCGCGCGGGCGATGGAGGGGCTTTGGGTGGGCTAGGCTGGTCAGGAGCGGGCGTGGCAGTTGTCCACATGTCCCTACCGGACACGCCCGGAAACGAGAGGATGCACCGACTCTCGCGGCTAAAATCGTACTACACTACACAACATCTCTCTGTAGGAGTAGGTCGATCTGTCGCTCTCTCTAACACACACCTGCTGTTAAACACACACACACGCACACGCACACGCCGCACCTCGGTCCCGTTGCACCTTCTAACGTGACTTATTACACCTAGACGGAGGGAGTAGTAAGTATACGAGATACGGTGGCACACTGACTTAAGTCGAATACAAGTGCCCAAAATTTTTGTGCATGTTATAATAAGGATTCACTTAAAATAGTATGTGAGCGAACAGAGGGATCAATTGGACAGTGTTCCCGAGCAGTAGCGAGATGTGTGAGGTAAGATACACCATTGGCGCTTTTAATTTTTCTTATTAATTTGTTTGTTTCACCCTCTGACTGGTGGGACCCAACGTACTACATGGAGAGAGGTAAGGTGACTAAGGCTGCATTATTTCTGCACCACTGTGGATAGTCTTACCACCAAAGCCACATGACACGATTATGATTGAAATCCCAATGACTCCCACACACAAAAAAACACGACATGGTTGTCACACGAATGCAGGAATGTATAAAAGGTTATTTCCCTCTCGTTGAACATAACGGGAGGGTTGTGTAGCTGGTTAGCCTGTTCGCTCATCAAACTTGAGGTCTCGGGTGGATTCTTTGACTGGTCAAAATGTTTTCTAGGGTTTGCACGCTTCACACTCTCTCTCCAGTATATATATACACGCTGGAGCCTCAACGCTTGTAGTTGCTCTCTTCACACTCTCTTGCCCTCTCCCGCTGGAGCCTCAGCGCTTGTAGTTGCTCTCTTCACACTCTCTCACCCTCTCCGGATCTAAACAAGACTTCCTTGGCCTCTCTCTCCCCTCACTGCTGCTCAAAGAGCCGGCAGGATCCGACCGCCGGGAAGGGAAGGAGGCTTAACGCTGTCGCCGTCGGCGAGGGACTACGGTTCACTTTCCACCCAGCGGCGGCGCGGGAGGGCCGCCGTCCCGTCGCCCACCGAACCACGCCCCAAGAACCTTAAGGTATAATTTACTTACTCCACATGCATTGCTCTAGCTGCATGTATACCATGAATCTAGGACGTGGTTCAAAGAGGAAAGGAGTGGGGAAAGTAGTGGGAAAAGTTGTATATAGCATGAATCTAGGACGTGGTTCAAAGAGGAAATGAAGGGGGAAAGTTGTATAGCATGAATCTAGGATGTGGTTCAAAGAGGAAAGGAATGGGGGAAAGTTGTATCACATAAATCTAGGATGTGGTTCAAAGAGGAAAGGAAGGGGCGAAAGTACTAGTTCAAAAAGGAAAGGAAGGGACAAGGCTGTAGAGTTTGAGCAGGACTAGATTTGCTGCGCTCACATAGGGAAAGGTGTCTAAAGATAACAAAACTAGGACCAACACAAATATGCTCCTTGGTTGTTTGTTCTTTGTTGCAACAGACTGTGCATGATGACAGTACATCGATAGATGCACATGGTCCTGGTGCGTCCACTGTCCCGTGCAACTCATTAGCTGTTGTTAATCTAAGGCCCTGTTTGGTTAAAAACTCCCTAGTCCCTACCTGCTTGGTTCCAGGGACTAAACATGGACTAGAGGTTATTAAATGACATGCTAAAAAACCATGTTACCCCTAGTAATGAACTAATAGATACAAGGTGCGATGCGTGGCAGGGGCAACTGTTGGAAAAAGTCCCAAAAAGACTCCCTCGGGGTCTTCTTTCTTTAGTTCCAAATGCCCACTTTTAGTCCCTAAAAGTCCCTCCTGTTTGGTTTATATGGGACTGACACGGAGTTTTTCTAGTCCCTACACCAAAATGTCCCTGTAAACAAACACCCTATAATAATGCCGCTGGAAAATTGATGCAATGCCACAGTTAAAAGCAAATTACATGTTTAACGAATTTTATTGTTAATATAATCTCTATGTTAATATTAATCAATGCCACCATTTGAGAAATGCTACTGTCTTGCTTTCTTTCCCATTTAGATAAGGTAGATGCTTCTTTTTGTTGGCTTCTGTGTCATCCACCGTTATTGACCACTAATTGTTTCCTTTGCACCTCTGTGTAAACAGGGTTATCTACTTCACCTCGTTGCCATTGTGACCTTTTGTTGCACTGCACAAAACACTTTTGTTTTAAGAGTGTTTTGTGCAGTTCAACCAAAATGTCACACCGACAACGTTGCTTGATTGCTTGATCTTAGTGGAACTGCACAAGAGGAGATCTTACTTCCAATCCGTTAAGGCGAATTTGGTTCAGATCTTCTTCTTGTGAGTTGTTTGAATTCCGCATCATGAGAGGTTAGTACTAGCCTTCTTTCACATGATTCTGTAGTGTGCTTTCATATGTTGTGCTACTTGTACGATAATGTTGCTTGATTTTAGTGAACTGCACAAATGGAGACAAGACTTCCAATCTGTATGTGCACCGTAATATCCCATTGAGGTAAGATAAGGATATTTCACAACTGCTGGCCTGTATTTTGCCACTTTCATCAGAAAATTAAGTTTAGTACTATACTTGTGCTCCTTAATTGACATGCCAAATCTTACATTGAAGGCGAAGCTTGTCTGTTATTGAACCAAGTGATGAAGGGGAAGAACAAGCGGAAGAAAAACAAAAATCAACTCCTGGTGCTGTAATGAAGCACTGGAACTGTGATGACACAAGTAATGATATAGTTTTCCATCTTAATTTATTGCTATGGCTGGAACGAGCAATTGTTTTGCCACTGATTTGATGCCACTCTTAATGTAATATGTAATTATCTCTACTTGTGCAAACAGGGATCTTCTTTGAAGATACCATATATTTTAGTGGAACTGCACAAGAAGATGTTGGAAACATTAAATTAATCGAGGAGTATATAGTAGGCATGGCCACCACCGTAGATAGCAACAGATGGTTCCAGAGAAGTGCTTCATCTGTATGCTCTACACAATAAGCCTCCTGACAAAGGTTGGTACTCGCCCACTGATTTCATCCATATGATTGAGCTTTGTCATCTCTATTGGTGTTGTGCTACTGTTTAGATACTGTCATGAAAAGTGGTATTGTCCTTGAGAAGTGCTTCATCTGTGTTGTTTTAAATATTCCCTTTCCTTTTTTCGAGCAAACAGGGATGCTGGCATTTAGTAGTCCTCTTGTCTTTGCACAACAGGATCATCTTCCTCTGAAGAAGAATATGGAGTACGTGAAGTGACTAGTTTCGATTATGCCAGGATGAAGAAGCCCTGTCTATCTTCTCATCAGAAGGAGCAGTTCAAGGATGGTTACATTACTCCCCACAAGACCAAACTAACTTTAGCTCAGAAGGGCTGACAAATCTCCATTTTTTTGCTGTGATGCGCGAGACAATGTTGTTCTAGGATTCTTTCTGGTGAGTTCCATTTTTCTAAAAGTGTGCTCTACATGGACCATGTATGTGCCTGTTGAAACTGTCAATTCATAGTACAGTTTGCTTTATACTAATCACTTTTTTGTATTTTTGCAAACAGGGGTGCTCAGCTTGATTTCAATGGGAACTGCACAAAATGTTCATGAATACATCGAATCATTCATTTCCACCACAAGAAAGGAGGTGCCGATAAGTTCAAGGCGTTGCAACATATAAGGGCGAAATCATACAAGCTACGCGCGAATTTGGTTGATTTTGGTGGAACTGCACAAAAAGAAAAGCTGGTTTATTTAGCACGAGGTGCCATGTCAAAGTCCGAACTGATGGCAAACCCTGCCCATTCCACAATCGTAGGCATTTTATATTTTGGAATGGGACAACCTTGTCAAATTTTGCTCATTGATTTTAGCAAGACATGCGTTTGATATTTTTGAATGGCACGCCCTTTGCTGTCTGCAGCGTCGATCAATTTTTTCTTTATTCTTTAGTTGTGAACTAAATATTGCCTCTGACATGTGAGCCGCTGAGATGCATAATCATCGATTGTTTTGAATGTTCTCTATGAATTGCCAGGCCTGTGTGTTTGATTGCAATGTACAGAAACGCTAAAAAGTTGCTCAAACTCTTTGTACTCCTTCTGTTCCTTTTTACTTCGCACATTGTGAAACTGCATACTTTTTTGTATAAGATTGGTCAAAGTAGAGATACTTTGACTGCAGACTAGAAAGGACCGGAGGGAGTACATGTGAAACTGCTGCAAACGAGGTGATCACCCTGGGAATAATGTTAGTACGTATTGTTTTGCACGTTCATCCAATGCCAGTGATACAGGAATTCGAACTAATTGAAATAAATTCATTCATACACGGTCAGATTTCATATAAACATGCCGGATTTCATTACATTTCATACATTCTTCAACTAAAAAGGGGTGCGCTGGAGGTATAATTAACTAACTGAAGCTACCCACCTGTGTCCCACTGAGCCGAACAGAAGCTTCAGTGACTTAACTGCAGGTGCAGTTGCATAACTGACATGTGGCCTGTTGGGCCCACGTGTCAGTCAGCCAACTGCACCAGCAGTTAAGTAGAAGCAGCGTTCTTCTCCAGCGCAGCTCTCCAACTCCACGTCGCCGCCAAGAAGCTAACCGACCGTCAATGGTCAACCCGCCTAGCTTGGCTTCAACCGGAGGGTAGCAGCGGTGGCCTTACTTGGACCCGAGCGGCAGCGACCTACCGTGTTCTACTCTTCCTTGTTTTCTGTGTGGTGCGGCCTCGTTGGCTGCGGGGCGGGGCCTCGGCGGAGCCGGCGATGTCCTTTGTCTCGTTGCCCACGGGCGGCGCCTCAGCAGAGCGGTGGTAATCCTCCCCCACGTTGCCGGCAGGGTGGGGCCTCGGCTGAGCCGGCGATGTCCTCTGCCTCGTTGTTGGCGGGGCGGGGCCTCGGCGGAGCCGGCGGTGTCCTCTGCCTCGTTGTTGGCACCGCGGGGCCTCGGCGGAGCAGGGCCTCGTCGACGCCAGCGGGGCGGGGACTCGTCGGAGCCGGCATTGTCCTCTGCCTCGTCCTTGGTCTCGCCAAACAACGCCTCGCCCGCTTCATCGCCCTGTTTGCTAGCCTCTTTGTAGGCGGCCGCAGCCTCCGCCACCCGCATGCGGTACCGCCAGCGCTCGAGGCGGCCCTTGCAGGCGGAGCGGTACGAGTCGAGCAGCGCCTCCTGCTCCGCCCGCTCTGTGGCGATCTGCTCCTCCGCCTGCAGGTGCTCCTGGAGGAGATGGTGGTTGTAGGCGGCGTCGGCCTGCGCCTCCCGGAACTGCTCCTCACGCATGTGCCTCACCCTATCCATATATTGGGCACGGGCCTCGCCTATGGTCATGGTGCAATGCACCGGCGAGGATGGCGCGGAGGAGGGGGTTGGCGCCGGATCGTCGACTACCATGTTCTCCATTGGGACGTCGTCGTCCTCCGGCTGCCTGCCAACCAGCCGGTCGGCAGCAATGGCTGCCATCTCTTTGTGGTCCATCGTCCGCCCGTCCCGAAGAGCGCTGGAGCGCGAGGAAGCCATGGTGGGAAGTAGTGGTGTGGACAGGAGAAAGGGAACGGATGCGGATGACTGCGGCTATGGCCGGCGCAGCAGTTTATATAGCAATGGTGGGCGGGCGGAGGGACGGACGTGTGACGCCGGAGTAGCCGCCTCGGCAACCGCGTATCATTAATGTGGGCAGCAGATGGACGGACGAACGGCACTTGTGTCGTTTGAAGGCGGAGCAATCGCCTGCATCGGGAAGCGGGGCGGGCCGCGCTGACTGTTTCGCGCGGAAAGCGCGCGCGGGCGAGGAGATGACTTTACTTGGAGAGGATGACAATGGGGACCCACCAGGTCCATAGCCTCAGTAGGCAAGTGCCTCCTTATTATATATATAACTATAATTTATTTTGCTTCCTCCTGGTTTCCTGACATCACGGTCCCACACCATTGTCAACCTATGTAGTAGTCAATAAACGAGAGAATTGCACAAGAAGCGGCCGACAGCTGGGACCAAGCAGCTCGAGCAGTATTTGTGTTTTTGAGGTGTGAGCACTGCAGAGTTTTTCGATGTTTAGCCCAGATATTAATTTTTCTCCTCTGAACAACAACGAAAACATCGCTGCAGGTATTAACTGGGCGGGCTGTGGCCGTCTAGCCCAAGCCAGATATCCAGCCCGGATATAAATTTTTGTCTAGCTGAAAATGGCTAGCCCAGCTATAATTTTTTTAGGAGTACCCAGGCAAGGTCAAGTTGTTATTCTCCGCCCCGCTGGGCTGCAAATCTTTCCTAGGAGGGATGCATTAGGCTTAACAAGAAAATGGGCTTTAAGAAATAATAAATGGGATGTAATTATAAAAACTGGGCAGCAACTATAAAAAAATGCACCAAACATGTGATTACTTTATAAAATATTATTTTTGGATATTGAAAATTTTAATTTCATTAATTGTTGCGAGCACAATGTTTCGTTGGATTTTTACGTAATATAAATTTATATTGAAATTGTATTTAATCTGACTAGAAATTTCGGAATAAAAATATTTCGGATCCCATCAAAATGTGGGAAATTTTATTGAATTCTGTTTTGAACGGTTGGTTGAAATGGGATGTACTTTTACCAAACTGTAAATGGGTTGTAGTCAATTCCATTAGAATTCAAAATTGGGCTACACATTCTTAGAAATGTCAAATGGGCTATAAGTTCTCTGCCACACACTTCTGGCCTTACTAAGTTGACGCGTCCCCTAAAAAAACAGAGTTGACGTGTATGCAAGGCTTTGTCAACTTATAGTCAACACACGGTTCTAGCAGAAGTGGCCGTTGGATGTCCATCCAACGGATGCCGTGCTTCTTCTTCTTCAATCTCGGATATTCTAGCTTCACCCGCCCAAAAAATGATTCCTCCCCCAGACATCTGGGGCGCACCGTTTCGGAAGCTGACCTGTGGGCCTACTAAGTTGACGTACCAAGGGCTTTGTCAACTTTGTCAATATAAACGATTCTACCTGCAGTGACCGTACGATGTCCATCCAACGGTCGTCGTGCTTCTTCAACCTCTGGTCTTCTTGCTCCAGCCGCCCAAAGCAGCGCCGGTCGTGCCGCCTGCTCCTGCCTCCCATGGCCGACTGTGCTGCCGCAGAGGCCTCACTGCCCCTACTACTCCCACCGCTGGCCAGGCCATCCCTCCACTCACCCACACCCCCTATTATTCTGCGGCGACGGCAGCGCAGCCGAACCAGTGAACCCTCGTACTCCTCTCCGCGTGTGCGTCCACTGCCGCGTCTTCCCGGCTCAGCGTCGTCCCCTTCCTAGGCCTCGCCGTCGTCCACCGCCCTGGTGCTCTCGGCGCGGCGTGGTCAACGTGGTCAAGGATGACTTCCATCAGACGTGGACTGTACGTGGAGAGGCTGACAGCTGGGTCCACGACAGCCGCAAGGAAGTGCCTCCTTATTACGCGGAAAATAATTATTCCTCCACTTGACAGCGGGGACCCACCGGACAGGCCACCAGTATTTTGCGATAAAAACGTTTCCCCCTGACTGCTGGGACCCACCGGACGGGCCACCGTATTTCACGAAAAAAACGTTCCCCCCGCTGTCAGCTCGGACCCACCGGAAGTGCCTCCTTATTACGCACAAAAAAAATGAATACTCCCCCGGCTAGCTGGGACCCACCTTGGTGGGAGGCTGACTTGTGGGCCTACTAAGTTGACGGGGACGAAGGGCTTTGTCAACTTAGTCAATATGAACGATTCTAGCTCCAGTGACCATATGATGTCCATCCAACGGCCGTAGTGCTTCTTCAACCTCTGGTCCTCTTGCTCCAGCCGCCCAAAGCAGCGCCGGTCGTGCCGCATGCTCCTGCCTCCCGTGGCCGGCTGTGCTGCCGCAGAGGCCTCACCGCCCCCTACTATTCCCACCGCTGGCCAGGCCCTGCGGCGACGGCAGCCTCACACCGCAGCCGAACTAGTGAACCCTCGTACTCCTCTCCGCGCGGGCTTCCACTGCCGCGTCTTCCCCGGATCCGCGCCGTCCCCTTCCTAGGCTTCGCCGTCGTCCACCGCCGTGGTGCTCTCCGCGCAGCGTGGTCAACGTGGTCAAGGAACGACTTCCACCGGAAGAGTACTGTACCTGGAGAGGCTGACAGCTGGGTCCACGGCCACAACCCCGTTTTTTTGTGATTTGCCAAGTAAGTCGCTTTGTCAGGCCTGTTGGGCTGCAAATCTTTCAAGACGAGGAGAACTTTCATTTGGCTGGCCGAGAAAATGGCCCATCAGTAATGAGAAATGGGCTGTACATTTTTAAAACACATCAAACCGGCAATTAGTTTCAAATATCTTTTTTTTTTCATTTCGAGATTTTAAATTACATTAATTTTTATGCATGGAGAATTTGTTGGATTTTATATTGATATACATTTATTTTTAAAATCAGTTTGAATGTGAGTCGAAATTTCGGGATTAAAAACAGTTCGGGCCGCACCGAAATATGCAAAATTTCGTATAATTTTTTAACCGTGGCCACAATATGGGCTGTAATGCTAACAAAAAGAATATGGGCTCCAAAAAAACCTCAAGAATTAGTAAATGGGTTATTAGAAATAATGGCAGATGGGCTGTATGCTGTTTTCCACAGATTTGAGGCTTTCCTAAAAAAAGGTTGACGCACAAGCACTGACTGTTGGATGTCCATCCAACGGCCGTCGTGCTTCTTCAATCTCTGCTCTTCCTGCTCCAGCCGCTCAAACAAGCACCGGCGGGACTGCCTGCTCCCTCCTCCCCGCGGCCGGCTGTGCTGCCGCGCAGGCCTCACTGCCCCACCGTACTCCCATCGCTGGCCTAGCCATCCCTCTACTCACCCACACCTGCTGTTATTCTCCGGCGACGGCAGACGAACCAGTAAACCCTCGTACAGTCGTACTCCCCTCCGCGTGGGAAACAACTGCCGAGTCTTCCCTGCCTCCATGTCGTCCCCTTGCTAGGGCTCGCCGTCCTCTACCGCCGTGGTCCTCTCGGCGCGGCGTGGTCAATGTGGTCAACGACCGACTTCCATCGGAAGAGTACTGTGCGTGGAGACGCGGACAGCTGGGTCCACGGCCGCAGCAAGGAAGTGCCTCCTTATTACGCGCAAAATAATTATTCCTCCACCTGACAGCGGGGACCCACCGACCGGGCCACCGTATTTCACAAAAAACGTTTCCCCCCTGACTGCTGGGACCCACCAGCGACACCTTCGCACGCAAGGAAGTGCGTCCGGGCAAAAAAACAAAACGATTCGCCCCCCTGACTGCTAGGACCCACCAGCTACATCTTCGCACGCAAGGTAGTGCCTGACAGTCGGGACCCACCTGGTCGAAGCGTACGTAGCGTTCTCATTCTGGTCGCGAACGTGTACGTACATATAGACTGGTGGAGGTAGAGGCGCGCATGTGTCGTAGTAGAGGCGCGTACGTGTCGTAGTAGAGGCGCGCACGTAGCATGTACACGTACGTACGGCAGCCAGGGTGCAAGAATGAAAATACGGCCACGTATGTGTACATACGAGCGGGGTCTCGAACGCCTACTCGTGCATACGTACGGCTAGGGCTCGTGTACATGGTTGGGTCGAAACAGAGAAACAACGTCGTCGTCGTGTTCATGGGGAGGCAATGGAATGTGTCGTGTTCATGGGGAGGCAACGGACTGTGTCGTGTTCATTGGGAGGCAACGGAACGCGTGGGAGCCAACCGGCTGGGTCGGAACGGAATGCGTGGTCGTGTTCATCGGGAGGGCTTGAACGGAACAGGTGATGGAAACGAGGCCTGGCGTACCGCACAACGGAGGAAACGCACCTCCTACGTTCGGAACGGGGTCCTGTTGATCGGGAGGGGTCTGGCGTACCGCAAAACGGAGGAAACGGACCTCCTACGGTCGAAACGGGGGTCCTCTTGATTGGGAAGGGTGTGGCGTACCGCAAAACGGACGAAACGGACCTCCTACGGTCGAAACGGGGGTCCTGTTGATCGGGAGGGGTGTGGCGTACCGCAAAACGGACGAAACGAACCTCCTACGGTCGAAACGGGGGTCCTGTTCATCGGGAGGGGTGTGGCGTACCGCAAAACGGGACTCCAAGGGATACTGTTCATCTCCACCGTCGACCTCCTCCATCCTCCACGGGCTCCTATTCATCCAGCCTCCACCGCGCGCTACTCCACCGGCTACTGTTCAACCACCCCTCCACGGGCACCCCTCCACCATCTACTGTTCATCCAGCCCTCCACACCACGGGGTCCTGTTCAACCACCCCTCCACGGGCACCCCTCCACCGTCTACTGTTCATCCAGCCCTCCACCACACCACGGGGTCCTGTTCATCCAGAGGCAACGCCACCGCTCACTATTCATCCAAACCACCCCGCAACGCTCACTATTCATCCCAGAGGCAGCATCGATCGGCTTTAGTTAGCAGCAGTAGAGAAGGAATCGCTCGATCGGGTTCAGTTAATAGCCATCGATCGATCGGTCGGGTTCAGTAACGCGTAGCCTGCAGTGCAATCGCTCGGGTTCAGTTAGAGCCCAACGCCTCGCTCGGGTTCAGTTAGAGCCAACGCCTCGCACACACGCGCGTACGTGTATGAGAGAAACGTGCATCGCTCGGCCCCCCGACCTCCCACCGTAACCGGGAACTCCCGAAAATTTTCCTCGCCCTCGCTTCTACCACGGTTTTTTCCGTCATGGACGGCCCAAAGAATGTCATGCAGCTGCGTCTCCGGCCCGCCCAGGATGAAAAGCCCATTTTCTGTCTTGATTTTTTCCATAGAAGTAGGAGCCCACCACATCTATGATGATACCGGGTTTTGTCACAATTATGGTCATAGAAGTGTCATATGTATGCCAGAAAAAAATTTCGTTCGGCCCAAAATGTCACGGATGTGTCTTTTTTTTGTAGTGCATGTTATGAATTTCTGATAAAGTAGTAGATTTCCCCATCATAGTCAATCCACGGGTTATGGGTTGTCGTCAACCGAGAACACTGATTAGTGAATAGAATCAACACTGTGATTCAATACTCCTAGTACTTTGTTGCTGAGACATTTAATAGTCCATCACGTCACTCCTAGCCCGATTGGTTACTTCATGATCGTGCTAATTTTAACTGTGCTACCTGGTCCTTAATCCCGGAGCACAATCTTCCATGATGAGCTAAGCTTACGTTGATTTCCTCGTCTTATCGTCCCACCTCGAGCAACAAGCTTGATCCTGAGTTGGTGTCGTATTTGTGGTTCCAATAATCTTTTGCTGCATCAGTCCTTTTACTTGATGTAGTCGCTGTTCGATTGCTTCTTCGTGGAGCCTCTCGGCAAAATTTGTCGTAATCATCATCAACATTCTGAGCTCTTCAAGGATATCGATCGAATTCATGTTGAGAAATACCGTCCTTGCCCCTCGATGGTTTGTGTTATCATCGACCACTTTATTTCCTTCCGTTCAACATAAACGTATTCGTGTTCTGTGTTATACCTTAGATCCTTACTATCCAGCATTTGTTCTTCATTACCTTGGAGTATTACCATCTTTTATGTCAAGGATGTCATGAGAGTTTCACCACCTCTTAAGAATTCTTGATACAAGTGATATTTATTGCCATCTCCGTTCATTCCTGGGTCCCCGTGTTGTTTCTAATCGGAATATCGACAATTGAACTATGATGTGTGAATTCAAAACTCCTAGCAACCCTATTGCTTTGAAGTGAATGGTCGATAGTTTCATCCTAATTCTTTTGTTCATAAAGTCACCATTCTAACATTGATCGTGCAACCTAACTCATATTTCGGGTGCACCTTTCAACCAATGATTAATTGTGTATGTTTTTCCTCGAGCATACATCATTATATCATTTGATATGACAAATGTTATCTCCTTGTTCACATAATTGTGGAAATCCATCTTTTTGGAAATCTTGACGAAATGTTGCTGAATCCATCAACCACCTCCTCATCCTCTACTTGGATTAATGATGAACTCTTATTTCGGAACTCGCTTCCATAGTTCATTTCACGAGAATCTTACAATGTCATCTCGTCAATTTGTGTCACACCTTTTTCTTCTCAGCATCCTGAGTCTGAGGTATCTTGACTCCAATCAGATCTGAATCTCGGTCAGATATGATGGTTGGAACATATTTCCTTGAGTTATAACATTGGTCCCTATATGGCTCGTTAAGGTGATGTCATGCCTAGCACACCTGACCGGAGGACCTATTGTTATAATTTTCCTTTTAGCAAGGCTATCCATTCTTCCAGGAGGAAATTGTAAAACTTATTCTACAAGTTGTTCCTGATGGATCCTTTGTGTATCCAAAGTCTGATCTTTGCTTGAAGACCATGCCAATGCTATCTCTAAGCATGTCTGTGGTACTCCGATTTTCAATAAGAACATTTGAAGCACAATACTAAATTTTCTTTATCAATTATTCAAACACCGTTGTTTGGGTAATGTCATGAACTTCCTCTCCCCTTACCTAAATGGTTTTCTACTTTCTATCCTGGCATGGATATCACGCTGCTTGTCCTTCGGAAGGATATACCCCTGAATTATGTGTTTAAACACATTTTTCTTTCCATTGTTCTGATTAAATCTGATAAGACACTTTTCCCTTTCCATTGGTTTGTTTAAACCCTTTCTATGATCTATATGATATAAGCACTAATAATTCCCTGCTTGTGCAAACACCTCGGTGTACAACTCTGTCAGTAACACCTTGTTGCTATTGTTGATGACATTCCGGTAACCACCGATGGACGAGAACTTTGCCTATTGGTCCGCCTCGTTTCAATGACCAGGAAAATGGTTGTCTTCGTCCCTCGCGCTTGGTACCGACATTGTTGCTGACATATAACTGACAGGCTACCCTCTGACATGCCTTACTATCATGACTGTGTAAGATGTGAACGCCCTTCCTACTTTTAACCACATGGTGGGCCCTTAACCCACAGTTCCACAGGATCGAAACCTGACTCTCCTATACACCCCCTGTTTCCAAAGTTATTCCTCGCGCGTGGCCTCATATGTAATTCACGAGCCACCTTCCGAGATATCATCAATTCTGGTATCAGACACAAAACTTATTCCCATTGCTCTGGACCCCTTTTACACTTTGTTTCAGGCATCGAACGATTGCCTACCCGCTTGAAACTTCTCATGGTACCTTCTTACTTTGCTCTTGATATTTTCTTAAGTTTCAGTTCGAGAGTTACTTTCCCCCACCTCCCCCGATGTTATCTACCAGATAGACAACCTTGCAGAGGTCCGTTCTCCCGGAATACCCCCCTTATCCTTTTCGTACGTGCGATGAAGATCCCGAGGGAAGGATGACGACTTCATCATTTTGACCTGAAGCAGAGAATTGAAGACATCAACAAAAGGAATTAACTTCTTCAAGAAGAACAGCAAAGACCGAGAAGACCCCCTACATTCGTTACCAAACCTTCACCCCTTCCACTGCCTCTTAAATCTCGGGACGAGATTTCTTGTAGTGGAGGAGAATTGTGACTCCCGGATAATTAGGCTACAGTAATTCCACGCTAATGATGCCACGTCACCTCGGTTACTGTTGTTAATCTCGCGATGGTCCAAAAACGATTCAAATTCAAATTTAAAATAAAGACAAACATCAAAAGTTTTCAAACATTAAAACAAAAATGTTCAAACTGGGACAAATAAATCCTAAGTAATAATGGTGGAGAGACCACACTTGTATAAAATGTGTAAATACTCAAAAATGAATAAAATAGTAGCAAAAATAATTAGTTAAATGATTATAAAATAATAAACAATTACAAACTATTTTATATTAGGTGCCAAGTTAATTGTGGTAGTGGCATCAGTATTAATAATATTTTAGGTACAACTTGGGTATTTCATAAAACAAAAGAAATTAATAAAACAGAAAATAAGAAATAAAAGAAAGTAGAAAATAAGAAAAACAAAGAAAACACGCCCCACTGGCCCAACTGGGCTATGGCCCAGCCGACCGCTCACCAGGGCGGCCCACATCCCCTCCTACTAACCCCCGCACCCCTTTCCCAAACCCTAGCCCGATCCCCTTTTCCCCCGTCGCCTCTCCCTCCCCCGATGCAGATCGGGATCAGGGGCATCGGCCCCGACCCCCGACGCTGATCATCGCCGCCACTCGGAATGCCCCTCGCCGCCTCGACCTCGTCTTCGCCCGTCGCCACCCCGTCCGTCGCCGCCCGGAGCACGACGTCGCCGGCGCCTCATCCCCACCGGCCTGCCTCCTTCTTCGTTGTCGTCTCCGACCACCACCCCGAGGTCACCTCTGTTGACTGCCGACGTCATGATGACGTCAGCATGCACTATTCTGGATAATGTTGAATTAAATTAATTAAATAAATTCTAAAAATGGTTTAAAACTTTAGAAAATCATATAAAATAAACCGTAGCTTAGATGAAAATACTTTCTACATGAAAGTTGCTCAGAACGACGAGACGAATCCGGATACACAGCCCGTTCATCCGCCACACATCCCTAACCTATCGAACACGCAACTTTCCTCCTCTGGTTCATCTGTCCAAAAACGCGAAACACCGGGAATACTTTCCTGGATGTTTCCCCCTACGCCGGTATCACCTACTACCGCAATTGGGCACGCCTAGCATCACGCTTTGTCATGTCATGCATCGTCATGCATTTGTTTGCATTGTATTTATTGTTTCTTCCCCCTCTTCTCTCGCTAGACACCGAGACCGACGCCACTGCTACCGCGTACGACTACGCTGACCCCTCCTTCTCGGCTGAGCTTCCAGGCAAGCCCCCCTTTGATCACCAGATATCGCCTATTCCTTCTCTCTACTGCTTGCATTAGAGTAGTGTAGCATGTTACTGCTTTCGGTTAATCCTATTCTGCTGCATAGCCTGTCATTGCTGCTACAGTTGTTACCCTTACTTGTTATCCTACTGCTTAGTATAGGATGCTAGTGTTCCATCAGTGGCCCTACACTCTTGTCCGTCTGCCATGCTATACTACCGGGCCGTGATCACTTCGGGAGGTGATCACGGGCATATGCTATATACTTTATACTGTTACATTACTTATGATACTGTTCGGAGATGGGGGCTGAAGGGGCAGGTGGCTCCATCCCGGTAGAGGTGGGCCTGGGTTCCCGACGGCCCCCGACTGTTACTTTGTGGCGGAGTGACAGGGCAGGTTGAGACCACCTAGGAGAGAGGTGGGCCTGGCCCTGGTCGGCGTTCGCGGATACTTCAATTAACACACTTAACCAGATCTTGGTATTTGATCTGAGTCTGGCCATTTGTTCTATACGCACTAACCAACTACGTGGGAAAGATATGGGCACTCGGCGTCGTGGTATAAGCCGAAGCCTTCGTGACGTCAGCGACTGAGCGGCGCGCGCCGGATTGGAACGTAAGCCAACTCTTGTATTAAGGGGGCTAGTTCTGCTTCCAGCCGCCCACGCAACGTGCAGGTGTGCAATGGGCGATAGGCCCAGACCCCTGCGCCATAGGATTTACACCGGCGTGCTGACCTCTCTGTTGTGCCTAGGTAGGGCTGCGACGTGTTCATCTTTCGCGGCCGGGCATGACCCAGAAAAGTGTGTCCGGCCATATGGGATCGAGCATGTTGGGTTATGTGGTGCACCCCTGCAGGGAAGTTATCTATTCGAATAGCCGTGTCCCTCGGTAAAAGGATGACCCGGAGTTGTACCTTGACCTTATGACAACTAGAACCAGATACTTAATAAAACACACCCTTCCAAATGCCAGATATAACCCGGTGGTCGCTCTCACACAGGGCGACGAGGGGAGGATCGCCGGGTAGGATTATGCTATGCGATGATACTTGGTGAACTTACCATCTACTCTCTTCTACATGCTGCAAGATGGAGGCTGCCAGAAGCGTAGTTTTCGACAGGATTAGCTATCCCCCTCTTATTCTGGCATTCTGCAGTTCAGACCACCGATATACCCCTTTACACATATACCCATGCATATGTAGTGTAGATCCTTGCTTGCGAGTACTTTGGATGAGTACTCATGGTTGCTTTGCTCCCCCTTTTCCCTTCTTCCTGGTTGTCGCAACCAGATGCTGGAGCCCAGGAGCCAGACGCCACCGTCGACGACGACTCCTACTACACCGGAGGTGCCTACTACTACGTGCAGCCCGCTGACGTCGACCAGGAATAGTTTAGGAGGATCCCAGGCAGGAGGCCTACGCCTCTTTCGATATGTATCCCAGTTTGTTCTTGTCTTCTGAAGGCAAACTTGTTTAACTTATGTCTGTACTCAGATATTGTTGCTTCCGCTGACTCGTCTATAATCGAGCACTTGTATTCGAGCCCTCGAGGCCCCTGGCTTGTATTATGATGCTTGTATGACTTATTTATGTTTTAGAGATGTGTTGTGATATCTTCCCGTGAGTCCCTGATCTTGATCGTACATGTTTGCGTGCATGATTAGTGTAGATTGAATCGGGGGCGTCACAGCATGTCACCTACTACCAACGATGCCGAGATTGTCAGCTGGACCACAAGCATAGGAAGGACACTGGATCATCGAATCAGAGCTGAGTTTTATCACGTATAGTGTGAACTTGCCCGAGTGATCATGAAGCAGGTCCTCGAACCAACATGGATGTTCTACCATGGGCCAATCACGCGGGAAGATGTCCGAGCACTGCTACTCGCTCAGCGTCTGGACCTGAAGCCTTTCAAGAAGCTCGGGTGCTTCCTCCCTGACTATGAAGATTGGACTGCCGACATGGAGGACTGATTGTTGATGACAATGTGTCACTACTGTCTTTCTATGGCAAAACTTTGAATTTATGCACGGCGAAACTATGTGATGTAACTAAACCGTGGTCCTGAACTAGCGCAGATCGCTCTAGTTAATTAGTTTGGGTATGAGGAACTTCGTCATTTATGTTTACTATTGGTTGCTTGTATTTTGCTAATAATGCCTCCTTGTTTTCTTAAGTACATTATGTTGCATATTATCGTTCAATTCATCAACTCACGATGCAGGTACATAGATCAGAGATGACGAAGGGCTACTATGCCGTGTACGTTGGGAGGGTTCCAGGAGTCTACGACCACTGGCCAGCCGCTCAGGCCCAGGTGCATAAGTACCCGGGTGCTAGCCACAGAGGGTTCGACAGCAGAGCATGAGCAGGGGCGGGACCGCCGGTACTACATAGTCGCGCTCTTGCTCATGCTGATCGCTCTTCTCTTCTACATCATGGTTTAGATAGCGATGATGAAACTTGTGTGTGTGCCATGACCATGTAGTTGCACTTATTCGTGACATAACATGATCGCACTTGTGTATCGCTATTTTCAAGATTTGATGATATTTGTGTTGAATGATGATGATGATGACGGTATGACGAGACTACTATATGTCTATGATATGATGAGAATAGTGTATGTTTACTATGATCTGATGAAACTATTGTATAGAGCCTATATAAACACAACACAAATACGTAGAGGGGTGCGAATTGCTGAAAGCAGGAACATTAGTAGTAGTGCTGGAAAGCACCTAGCAGTAGCGTCGGATTAGCAACAGCACTTTCTGTGGAAAAGCGCTACTGATAGGTATCAGTAGCGCTGGTCCAGGAAGCGCTACTGCTAACAATACTTACCGGTAGCGCTGCCCCTACTAGCGCTACTGCTACAACATAGTTGTAGCACGCTAGTAGTAGCGCTTGACCCAGCGCTACTGCTATGCATGTATCAAGCGCTGCTATTAGGGTTTTCCCTAGTAGTGTTGGGCTGGATACGTGGGGTGACGATCAACCCAGATGTTTGAGGACCGTTTAAGGCGTCCGTCCGAGTCAAAATTTCATGACCGGGCGGCCCGCTCGGTCGTATGGAGGCGGGTTTAGGGCATCCTGTGTAGATACTCTTGTACGAGTAATAATACTCCCACGGTCGCCCTCTAGGCAGAGGGGCGCTGGGCATCATCGTCGATCAGCTGTACCTGCCCTCGTCGACCGCTGCACCTGTCGACACCTGATCATGCCGACGTTGACCGCCACGGCATTAGAAGCGCGGCCACAGTGCTCAGATTTAATCGTCTGGTGTGCTGCGTCCACACACGGACACACCACGAACACGCGCGTGATGTGCACACCCGTACGTTTGTCTCCCATGGAAAAGTCTGGTCTATAGGAAGAAGAGGCATGGAAAGCTCAAAGGGTAGCTAACCAGTTATTGAAGACGTTGATGCTGATGCTGATGCTGCAGCACGCGCAGGCGCGTCCTCTCATTTTGCTTTGTTATTGCATGGAGAAAGCTCCGGGTAACCACCGCCGGCAGCTAAGCTGCGTTCCATGGCCACAGCTTGTCTTTCTCAGGCTTGCTGTTGGCTGTGCAGACAACCTGGGAGAGGAAGCGCCTGAATGTAGCCATGATTGGTTCTCCGGAAAAAATACCCGTGTCTGAAGTAGTCATTTGTGGTGTCAAAGAGTAAATTGCAAAAAACCACCACAATTGCGTCTCTTGGTGCGAAAAACCACCGTTTTCATAAAAGTTTGCAGAAACCACCGTTTTTCAGTAATTCTCTTGCATGAAGCACTAACTGGTCGATTGACCGAGTTTTGACAGAAAACCTGACGTGCCGGGCCCAGCCATCAGGCCACGTGGCATGGGGCAGACGGCGCGCGCCGGACGCCGTTAGCGGCGCTCCCTTGACCTGGTTCTATCGGAACAGCTCGTGCTCGCCTCTTCCTCTCTTCCCATTGCCCCCTCTTCCTCTCTTCCCAGTGACCTAGTTCATCTTTCCCGACGCCGTTGCCAGCTGACATCAGTTGCCGGCAGCCACCGCGGCCATGGGGTCGTGGAATGACGGCGAGACGAGCTCGGATTCGGTGTCGCCGCTGCCACATGAGGTCGATGAGGAACCATTTGTGAGTGTCATTACCTCTCTGCCTAGGGTTAGGGTTTGCTATTTTCGAGTTTCAGATGAGAGATGGCATTTGTTTTGATTTTCTCCCCTTTGCTCTGCTTAGCGCCCAGCAACAATAGAGGACAGGGATTGGTCAGGCATTGATGCCACTGGAAAGCACATTTGCAAGCATGGGAATGCTCCTGAGAGGCTTGTTGTGTTCGATGGGCTGAACACTGGCCGTAGATTTTATGGTTGCGCCGAGAAGGTTAGTAGCAAATAAGATTTAGAGATAAATATAGCTCCGTTATTTTCTTGGAATTCTTAGACATACTATTGTTTTTAGATTAGAATTAATTGATTTAGATATAGGTAATGTAATGGCTCTGTTTTAGGAATGATGTAGATATTGACTTTATAGAACTGAGAGATGCTCTGTTTTATTGTATTGAAATATGTATAAATGATTTTCATATAGGTAATGCTCTGTGAAAATTTGTACTGAATTAACCAAAAAAAATATGCACTTCTTTATAATTCAATTCTCTGTTTATTGTATTGTTAACTAAAAGGAAAAAAATTGGTTGCAGGAGGGTAACAATTGTGGTGTTGTGGAATGGGTGGACAATGAATGGCCTTATGCACTAAAGAATTCATTGACAAAACTCTGGGCTTTGTATAAGGAGGCCAAGGCAGGCAAAATTAGTGATAATTTAGCTAGTGAGGAGAAGATCTCTAAGTTAGAAGCAGAAGTGAAGATGGTACAGGAAAAGTACAACCAACACATTCAACTTACCAAGGACTTTTGTGAATCTGTTCAGAAGTCTGTGCACAAGGAGAATTATAGGAAAATAATGATGGATGTGGATGAGGAGAAGATACCTCTAGATGCAGCTGACAAGATGATCAAGTTAGAGAGAGAGAACTTTGATCTAAAGAAGGAGGTTGAAATGGCTGAAGAGGTTGCTGCTGAGCTCAAAAAGGAGAAGAAAAAACTTGAATATAACTTACATGACCTTTGGAAGGTTGGAGAGGAGAACAAGAGGAAGCTGAAGATGATGAAGGCAATCTTGGAGGAGTGAAGATGATGATGCAGTGCTTAAATTATTATGTATGTTTCAGACTATGGTGTCATGTTGTTTGAGGCTATGCTGAACTAGTTTGGCTTGTTGTTTGTGATGCTAGATGTTGAACTATGTTGTCTTGTTGTTTGTGATGCTATATGTTGAATTATGATGTATGTTTGAGACTAAGTTGGTTTCAGCCTATCTTGTCGTGTCATATTGTCGAAGGCACCCAAATATAGGGTTGAGCCTACCTTGTCGTGTCATGTTGTCGATGGCACCCAAATACAGGGTTGATGCCTACCTTGCGTGTCATGTTGTCGAAGGCACCCAAATATAGGGTTGAGCCTACCTTGTCATGTCATGTTGTCGATGGCACCCAAATACAGGGTTGATGCCTACCTTGTCGTGTCATGTTGTCGATGGCACCCAAATACAGGGTTGAGCCCTATCTTGTAGTGTCATATTGTCGATGGCACCCAAATATAGGGTTATGATGCCTACCTTATCGTGTCGTGTTGTCGATGGCCCCCAAATATAGAGTTGAGCCTACCTTGTCATGTCGTGTTGTTGATGGCACCCAAATATAGGGTTGAGCCTATTTTGCCTTGTCATGTTGTCGTCGGCACCCAAATATAGATTGATGCCAATCTTTAATTACCAACAACTTACACAAATGATGGTTGCTGGCCGTATCCATCAAGATGATCCAGCCAGCAATTTGAAACTTTGTCAGGATGATCCAGCAAGTTGAACAGAAAACAATAAAGAGTAAGCAACAAAGCACTAATTCAACCAACAAGTTCAAACAGTTCTAAGTGCAACACAACACTCATGATCTAACTGTTGAAGTAGTTTAATGTGCCACACACCACACATGATCTAACAGCAAAACAATCAACTGGTTCAAAGTGCAACACAACACTCATAATCTAAAAGTTCAAGTAGTTGAAAGTGCAACACAGCACCCATCATCCAACACTAATGATCTAACAGCAACACAGCAAACCCATTTCATTGATTTTCACTTGCTGTGAAATAATCATCCCACTTGGTAGGCTTCCTCTTCCTCTTCTGTCCATGTGAAGGACCAGCAGCAACATGACTTGCAGAAGCTCTTGGAGCAGCATAAGGTGCCCTACCAGCAGCTCTTGTAGTGGGAGTTGATCTGCTTGTCCTGGCAGCACTTGTTGATTGACTTCTGTTCTTGGGTGTGGGAGCTGCTTGCCTTGTGTTCCTAGTAGAAGTAGTTGTAGATCTTGGGGGCTTTGGTGCAGCTGGTGGCTTAGTAGCAGTAGAACAAGCAGCAACAGAAGCAGTTGCTTGGTTCTTCTTGTTGGGCTGGAAAGAGAGAAGAATGTTAGTATAAATTATAAATCTACAATGCAACATGAAATGAAGGAAGAAGTTGTGTACCTGATGTTTGTTCTTTCTCATTGGAAGTGATGGGTTAAGTGCATCTCCACAGTTGGTGTACCTATGACCCTCTCTACCACAATTGTTGCATGATATTATGCCAACTCTAGAGGTATCTTTGGGCTTGGGCACCTCAAACTGACCCTTTCTTCTCTTGGTCTGCTTTCTCCCCTTCTTCCTCTTGAAAACTGGGGGGGTCAATATCTCTGGTAGGTGTCTTGGTCCAAAGATCAGGGCCAGGAACTGGGAATATAATAGGATTGTCTGTTGCCATGTACATTTCTTTCTTGAAAAATGGAGAGACAAAATCCTCTGGATGCTGCTTTGATTTATATATGGCAGACACAACATGGTGGCAGGGGATTGCTTTCATGTCCCATCTTCTACACCCACAAGTCATTTGTGCCAAATTTACAGCATAAGCATTTTCCCCACTCTGAACCTGATAAAGATCTGGACCAGCCATTTGTGCCTTGCAGTTCCTAGCCCACTTCTTTGACTCCTCCAACTTCTCTGAGTATGTTGGAGTTATCTCCCACCTAGCATTTTGCCCCCCTATTCTTTTCTCATTGTACTTAACCATCAAATTGGTCCTAATACCTTCACACATGGTCTGGATTGGTTTCCCTTTACATCCAAGATCATCCTATTGTATACTTCACTTAAATTGTTGACAACCAGGTCTGTCTTACAATTAGTGTCCATTTCCCACCTAGCCCATGTTTTCACCTCTATCTTACTTAGCCACTCCCAAGCCTCTTGCCTCTCTTGTCTCAAGTTCTCCATGTTAACATTAAACCCATGTCTTGTCTAAGAATATGCAACACCATCCATATACTTTTTAAGTTCCTCCCCTCTAAACCCAGCAATTTGAAAATTAGCAAGTATGTGTCTTAAACAGTATCACTGAGGACAATTTGGAAAGACTGCATTTATGGCATTTAAAAGTCCCTGCTCACATGCAAATGCATAGTAAATACTTAGCAAACATGATCATCACAGAGTAGCAAATATGCAAACATTTACATATGACAGAATAAAACAATTAAGGAGAGCAGCAATGTTAATTAGAGCTCTAGAACTAACCTTCTGCCTATCAGAGATGATTGTATAGTATCCAAACTTCCCTTTTTCTCCACCAATAGCTATTTTCAACTGTGTCAGGAACCAACTCCAGCTAGGTGTGTCCTCTACTTCAACCACTCCAAAAGTAATAGGATAGATATTGTTATTACCATCCCTTGCAGTGGCAGCTAGAATTTGTTGTCCTGTGCTCAGCTTTACAAAGCACCCATCCAAACCTGAAATAATACACAATTTGAGGACTACAAAGATGATTAAATGTGCAATGTAAATAATTTGGAATTTGAAAACAATGAGCATACCAATGAATGGACTGCATCCTTTCAAGAAACCTTCAATTGATGCTCCAAGACACAGGAACAACCTATGAAATCTGGGATTGGTACTTGGGTGCTCTTTCACAACTCTAGTAGTAACTATACATCTAGATCCAGGGTTTGTGTCAAGCACTGTCTGAAGGTAGTCCCTGATTCTTGTGTATTGCCTTTCCTGATCACCCTAGACCACTGCCAAAGCTAGTTTTCTTGCCCTGTATGCCTTGTTCTTGCCCACCTCCACACCAAACTTTTCCTTGGTGTTCTCTATCACAGTATCAACACATGTGCTAGGATCTATCCTTAAGCTGCTCTCAATTGACTTTGCCACATACTTAATGGGCACTTTGCAGTTCTCACCAATTACAGGACATGTGTGCTGTAGTTGGAGTTTCTTTATGCAGAAGGTTTTCTCTTTTCCCACTTGTGAGGCAGTCATATGAAAGTTGCATCCCTCTTGACTGCAGTCAAGTATTATCCTGTCCTTGCAATTCCTATGATAGTGGAAATTCCTCCTCTGAGTTACATGCAAGTTCACCAGAGCCCTTCTGAACTGATACACATCCTCAAAACACATCTGCCAACAAATTTGATCCCCAGGTTGCTGCATTTCCTCCTTATACCACTTCCTCACTGCTCTGTTCTTAGCTCTTGATCTCTTGCCAGTATTTGGCACATATCTTATCTCCTTCTCATCTGATAATTCACACTTAACATCTTCCATGTTCTCATCAGAGGAGGGCACACAATCTGGTTCTATTGTTGCTGCAGAATTGCTATGAGATCTGTCAGTTGGCCCTCTTCTAACTGGTAGTTTTTGTGCTAGAGCTTGATGTACTAAAACCTCATCCTCATCTGAACTATCCTCCTTACAGAAAAGATCTTCTGGATCTGTATCACCTTCCATGTGGTACTTAGGAACTTTTTTCCTCCTCTTTAGCTCACAAATCTTTTGCTTCAGTTCTGGATCATCAAGTTCTTCTCCTGAACTATCATCAAGTTGTTCTCCTTCTGAAATATCATCAAATTCTTCTCCTTCTGCAAACTCATACTTCTTTTGTCCTTCTTGTTCTACACTGGCTGTTTCCTCTTCCATAGGATGTCCATCATTAATAGGATCAGCATATTGCTCCAAAATTGCATTGAGAATGTCATCTACATTGTCATTTACAATGACAATCTCCTTCTCTTTCTCATTCTGCAAATTGCAACTCTGCTGAGTTATCAGATACTCTGCTTGAGAGTCATCTGGCTGCATTGGAGTACACTCATGTGCATTAGCTTCAGAACTTCCTTGTGATTGAAACAACACACCATCATCATTTAGCTCATAAACAATTGGATTACCAATCTCAGAAATGGACACTTGATCTTCACATGCAGCCCCTTTGTTAAGGTCTTGTAATGACAACAAGTCAGGTTTGCTGGCACTGATCACAGTTATGTTCACTACTTTTGTCTCCGCATACAAATCAAGCATCTCCTCCACATTGTCATCTGACCTAATCAGGTCCATCCCTGCATGCCCAGCACCTACCACCTTTGGATAGTACATTCAATAACTTCCATCATAACCTTGTTCCTCTTTAATAGCTACCAAATGACTGAATGTTATGTCAGACTCCCCTAGCTGCCTCTCATAATTGTCTTCTCCAATGAAATAAAACCTGACATCCCAAATTTCATCATCAAAGCTACAAAAGCAAAAGAAAATAACAATGGTTAGGACTACAACCTTTTCCAGTTTTAATTTACAGCACACATGTACCATGTCTTCAGTTGTCCTACACTAATTTAAAATCTAGATAGAGCACATATTTAAACAGACTTCATCCATATTTAACAATTCTAACTGCAACACAATTGTAAAAGTCACAACATTTCAGAAGTATTTAAATGCCTAAAAGCTACACAGAGCATATAACAAAATTATTTACAACATTCAAAAGTATTTAAATGACTACAAACCTACTCAGAGTATATAAAATAATTATTTACAGCATTTCAGAACAAGGATTTTGCACAACCAAACAATTGCTACATCTTTAACAACAATAATTACATCTAACACATTCAACAACACTACTAATTAAACAAGCTAGGTAACCGTAATTCTACATTTCACAAGGGTGGCAGAAGCATAGAGGTAGGAGAAGGAAATCTTACTCGACACCGCCAAGACCAGAGGTATAATGGTGGCTCTGGCTAGGGTTGGCCTTCCAGACCATAGCCAATGCCGCCGCCGACCTGGCTCCCACGTCGTACGACGCCGACGTCTGGCTAGATGCGGCAGGAACTTCACCACCGCTGCCCGTCATCTTCACCGTGTTGTCACCCTCCGGCCTCAGGTGCTCCTTCTCTCCTTCGTCCTCTCCTTTGCCGCAGCCGCTGCCGTCGTTGCTGCGTGTAGCCATGGAGGGCGCGAGAGAGGAACTAGGTCACGAGGGAGAGGAGGGGAATGGCGGCGCGGGCACGATCTGGTCCGTGAACCAGGTCAAGGGAGCGCCGCTAACGGCCGTCCGGCGCGCGCCATCTGCCCCATGCCACGTGGCCTGACGGTTGGGCCCGTCACGTCAGGTTTTCTGTCAAAACACGGTCAATCGACCAGTTCATGCTGCGTGCAAGAGAATTACTGAAAAACGGTGGTTTCTGCAAACTTTTATGAAAATGGTGGTTTTTCGCACCAAGAGACGCAATTGTGGTGGTTTTTTGCAATTTACTCGGTGTCAAAACCAAAGAGGATAAGCTCATGGATGGTGTGATGGCTCATCTTTTGTAACATAGTCATCCATCCCACATCACAGCAGAAGAGGTGCTGAAAATGATGAGATGTTGTGTTCGAATCCATCGTGTCCTTCTTTCACTCTAGTTGGTTGAAGAGAAGGAGAGAAGTTACAAAAGCCTTTGTGCACCATGTTCGACTGAGGAGGTCAGTGCTTCACCTGCTACATACTTCTGCTAGAGAGCAACTTTGGCCGAAATTGTCTTTTTTAACACAATAAATACATAGACGCTCATATACTCACCCCTATGAACACACACATCCTACCCCTATGAGCACCTTTGAGAGAAGGAGCCGGCACATCATCTTTAAATTGACGAAGTCACCAAAGACGCCTCTATAAAAGCCCGATAAATTCAGAAAAATGCGAGCACCAATGTCAAGCCTAGGACTTGAGCCCTGATGGACTGGTTACACCACAAAGAACCTAACCATTTATGACTTGATAATATTGTCGCGGCCTCCTCCTCCAAATAAAAGCTAGGGTTCCTGACTCTCGCCGGCGCCGCCGCAGGTCCGCCTCGTCTCCGGTGGCCCTAGGGCCATGGGGCCACGTTGGATCCTGGCAAGGACCTGCGGGAGGGCTCCAATTTTAGTCGTTCCTTTTAGTTTTGTTAGGGTTTGTGTCCTGCTCGGGAAAGCGAGACGGTGGCGGCTCCCTGAAGTTGGAATAAAGGTCTCCCCGCCTAGCCCCCGTTCTGGCGGTGCGTCTAGCATCGTTGGTGGGCATGTGGAGGTGTGTCTCTGGCGGGTCTATCTTTGGTGGATTTGCTCGGATCTCGTCATTGTTCGTCTATGTTCGTGTGTCTTTGGGTTCGATCCTTTCGATCTACGTTATTCTTCATCCGTGGCGGGTGCGATTCTGGTGCGCTGGTCCTATCACTACAAAAAAAGACACATCCGTGACATTTTGGGCCGAACGAATTTTTTTCTGTCATACATATGACACTTCTATGACAATAATTGTGACAAAACCTGGTATCATCATAGATGTGGTGGGCTCCTACTTCTATGACAAAAAATCATGACAGAAAATGGGCTTTTCTTCCTGGGCGGGCCGGAGACGCAGCTGCATGACATTCTTTGGGCCGTCCATGACGGACAAAACCGTGGTAGAAGCGAGGGCGAGGAAAATTTCGGGGAGTTCCCGGTTACGGTGGGAGGTCAGGGGCCGAGCGATGCGCGTTTCTCTCGTACACGTACGCGCGTGTGTGCGAGGCATTGTCTCTAACTGAACCCGAGCGAGGCGTTGGGCTCTAACTGAACCCGAGCGATTGCACTGCAGGCTACGCGTTACTGAACCCGAGCGATCGATCGATGGCTGTTAACTAAACCCGATCGAGCGATTCCTTCGCTACTGCTGCTAACTGAAGCCGATCGATGCTGCCTCTGGGATGAACAGTGAGCGTTGCGGGGGGTTTGGATGAACAGTGAGCGGTGGCGTTGCCTCTGGATGAGCAGGACCCCGTGGTGTGGTGGAGGGCTGGATGAACAGTAGACGGTGGAGGGGTGCCCGTGGAGGGGTGGTTGAACAGGACCCCGTGGTGTGGAGGGCTGGATGAACAGTAGACGGTGGAGGGGTGCTCGTGGAGGGGTGGTTGAACAGTAGCCGGTGGAGTAGCGCGCGGTGGAGGCTGGATGAACAGGAGCCCGTGGAGGCTGGAGGAGGTCGACGGTAGCCCGTGGAGGCTGGAGGAAGTCGACGGTGGAGATGAACAGTATCCCGTGGAGTCCCGTTTTGCGGTACGCCACACCCCTCCCGATGAACAGGACCCCCGTTTCGATCGTAGGAGGTCCGTTTCGTCCGTTTTGCGGTACGCCACACCCCTCCCGATCAACAGGACCCCCGCTTCAGCCGTAGGAGGTCCGTTTCGTCCGTTTTGCGGTATGCCACACCCCTCCCGATCAACAGGACCCCCGTTTCGACTGTAGGAGGTCCGTTTCCTCCGTTTTGCGGTACGCCACACCCCTCCCGATCAACAGGACCCCGTTCCGAACGTAGGAGGTCTGTTTCCTCCATTGTGCGATACGCCAGGCCTCGTTTCCATTGCCTGTTCCGTCCAAGCCCTCCTGATGAACACGACCACGCATTCCGTTCCGACCCAACCGGTTGGCTCCCACGCATTCTGTTGCCTCCCGATGAACACGACGCATTCCATTGCCTCCCCATGAACACGACGCATTCCGTAGCCTCCCCATGAACACGACGACGACGCTGTTTCTCCATTCCGACCCAGCCATGTACACGAGCCCTGGCCGTACGTATGCGCGAGTAGGCGTTCGAGACCCCGCCCGTATGTACACATACGTGGCCGTATTTTCTTTCTTGCACCCTGGCCGTTGTACGTACGTGTACATGCTACGTGCGCTCCACTACTACGACATGTACGCGCCTCTACTACGACACGTGCGTGCCTCTACATCCACCAGTATATATGTACGTACACGTTCGCGACCAGAATGACAATGCTACGTACGCTTCGACCAGGTGGGTCCCGACTGTCAGGCACTTCCTTGCCTGCGAAGATGTAGCTAGTGGGTCCCAGCAGTCAGGGGGGCGAATCGTTTTTTTTGCCCGGACGCACTTCCTTGCGTGCGAAGATGTAGCTGGTGGGTCCCAGCAGTCAGAGGCAAACGTTTTTTCGTGATATACGGTGGCCCGTCCGGTGGGTCCCCGCTGTCAGATGGAGGAATAATTATTTTGCACGTAATAAGGAGGCACTTCCTTGCTGCGGCCGTGGACCCAGCTGTCAGCCCCTCCACATACAGTCCACGTCTGATGGAAGCCGTTCCTTGACCACGTTGACCCCGCCGCGCCGAGAGCACCTGGGCGGTGGACGACGACGAGGCCTAGGAAGGGGACAACGCGGAGCCGGGGAAGACGCGGCAGTGGATGCCCAGGCGTAGAGGAGTACGAGGGTTCACTGGTTCGCTGCGGTGTGAGGCTGCCGTCGCCGCAGAATAACAGGGGCTGTGGGTGAGTAGAGGGATGGCCTGGCCAGCGGTGGGAGTAGTAGGGGGCGGTGAGGCCTCCACCGCATCAGAGCCAGCCACGGGAGGAAGGAGCACGAGGCACGACCGGCGCTGGTTTGGGCGGCTGGAGCAAGAAGACCAGAGGTTGAAGAAGCACTACGACCATTGGATGGACATCGTACGGTCACTGGAGCTAGAATCGTGCATATTGACTAAGTTGACAAAGCCCTCCGTCCCCGTCAACTTAGTAGGCCCACAAGTCTGCCTGCCACTATACTGGGTCCCAGCTAACAGGGGAAGTATTCATTTTTTTGTGCGTAATAAGGAGGCACTTCCTTGCGTGAGAAGATATAGCTGGTGGGTCCGAGCTGTCAGCGGCGGTAACATTTTTTCATGAAATACAGAGGCCCTTTCGGTGGGTCCATGATGTCAGGTGGAGGAATCATTATTTTGCGCGTAATAAGGAGGCATTTCCTTGCGTGCGGCCGTGGACCCAGCTGTTGGCCTCTCCACGTACAGTCCACTTCAGATGCATGTCGGTCGTTGACCACATTGACCAGGCCGCGCCGAGAGCACCAGGGCGGTGGACGATGGCGAGGCCTAACAATCCGTTGCTTTGCTTGTTGGGTCCACTTTTTGAATGTTTCTTTGTGACCCGTCTGTCCAATAAGTTTACTAAGTGAATGCAAATGAAAGAGCACAACCCTTTCCATCACTTCTCTACATACTGGCAAAGGGAACGACATGGAGGCAGGGAAGACTCGGCATTTGTTTCCCACGCGGAGGGGAATTCGACTGTACGAGGGTTTACTGGTTCGTCTGCCATCGCCGAAGAATAACAGCAGGTGTGGGTGAGTAGAGGGATGGCTAGGCCAGCGATGGGTGTACGGTGGGACAGTGAGGCCTGCGCGGCAGCAGTCCCGCCGGCGCTTGTTTGAGCGGCTGGAGCAGGAAGAGCAGAGATTGAAGAAGCACGACGGCCGTTGGATGGCCATCCAACAGTCACTGCTTGTGCGTCATCCTTTTTTTAGGAAAGCCTCAAATCTGTGGAAAATAGCATACGGCCCATCTGCCATTATTTCTAATAATTTACAGCCCATTTGCTAATTATTAAGGTTTTTTTGGAGCCCATATTCTTTTTGTTAGCATTACAGCCCATATTGTGGCCACGGTTAAAAAATTATACGAAATTTTGCATATGTCGGTGCGGTCCGAACTGTTTTTAATCCCAAAATTTCGACTCACATTCAAACTGATTTTAAAAATAAATGTATATCAATATAAAATCCAACAAATTCTCCACGCATAAAAATTAATGTAATTTAAAATCTCAAAATGAAAAAAAAGATATTTGAAACTAATTGCCGGTTTGATGTGTTTTAAAAATGTACAACCCATTTCTCATTACTGATGGGCCATTTTCTCGGCCAGCCGAATGAAAGCTCTCCTCGTCTTGAAAGATTTGCAGCCCAACAGGCCTGACAAAGCGACTTACTAGGCAAATCACAAAAAAACTGAGCTGTGGCCGTGGACCCAACTGTCAGCCTCTCCACGTACAGTACTCTTCCGATGGAAGTCGTTCCTTGACCACGTTGACCACGCCGCGTGAAGAGCATCACGGCGGTGGACGACGGTGAGGCCTAGGAAGGGGACAATGCGGAGCCGGGGAAGACGTGGTAGTGGAAGCCCGCGCGGAGAGGAGTACGAGGGTTCACTGGTTCGGCTACGGTGTGAGGCTGCCGTCGCCGCAGGTCCTGGCCAGCGGTGGGAATAGTAGGGGGCGATGAGGCCTCCGCGGCAGCACAGCCGGCCACGGGAGGCAGGAGCATGCGGCACGACCAGCGCTGCTTTGGGCGGCTGGAGCAAGAAGACCAGAGGTTGAAGAAGCACTACGGCCGTTGGATGGACATCGTACGGTCACTGGAGCTAGAATCGTTCATATTGACTAAGTTGACAAAGCCCTTCGTCCCCGTCAACTTAGTGGGCCCACAAGTCAGCCTCCCACCAAGGTGGGTCCCAGCTAGCCGGGGGAGTATTCATTTTTTTGTGCGTAATAGGGAGGCACTTCCGGTGGGTCCGAGCTGATAGCGGGGGGAACGTCTTTTTCGCGAAATACGGTGGCCCGTCAGGTGGGTCCCAGCAGTCAGGGGGCAAACGTTTTTTTTCAAAATACGGTGGCCCGTCCAGTGGGTCCCTGATGTCAGGTGGAGGAATCATTATTTTGCGCGTAATAAGGAGGCAATTACTTGTTGTGGTTGTGGACCCAGCTGAGACTCTCCACGTACAGTATACTTCTGATGGAAGTCGTTCCTTGACCACGTTGACCTCGCCGCATTCCGTTGCATGCATGCGTCCATGGGCATGGTGCGTCCCCACCGTCAGCCTCTCACGTACAGTCATCTTCCGATTACTCTCGGTTGTTGACCGCGATGACCACACCGTGCCGAGCGCACCCAGACTGGAACGACCCAGAGATGGGGAAGACGGGGCAGTGGAGTCGCAGATGGAGAGGAGTGGGAAACTTCACTGGTTCGGGTGTGCGGCAGCACAGCCGCGGTGCCGCCCACGGGAGACAGGAGCAAGAACAGTGGTTGAAGAAGGAGCACGGCTGTTGGATTAACATCCAACGGTCCAGCTGCTAGAACCACTTGTTGATTAAGTTGACAAAGCCGTGCGTACACGTCCGCTTAGTAGGCCCACAAGTCAGTCACCAAATCTGACGGGTCCCAGCTGTCAACGGGGTGAATAATTTTTTCGCAAAACAAGGAGGCACTTCCTTCCATGCGAAGATACAGCCGGTGGGTCCCAGCTATCAGGTGGAGGAAACATTTTTTCCAGCTTAATAAGGAGGAACTTTCCTTGCATGCGACCATGGACCTCGTGGGTCCCCGCTGTCAGGCTCTCCACGTACAGTCCTCTTCTGATGACTCTCGTTTGTTGACCACGCCGCACCGAACACAGCGAGGCGGTGGACGACGGCGAGGCCCCGGACGAGAACGACTCGGAGATGGGAAAACGCGGCAGTGGAGTCGCAGATTGAGAGGAGGAGAAGGGTTATAACTGGTTCTGTTGCGGCGTGGGGCTGTAGTCTGTGGAGAATAACAGGACGTGTCGAGGGGTGGAGGGATAGCCTGGCCGGCGGTGGGGTAGCGCTTCGCAGCGATGCGTGCTAAGCAGAGCCGCTAGCCGCCGGAGGCCGGACCATGCGGTCCCGGCGACGCTGGAGGAAGAAGACGAGAGATTGAAGGTGCATGCCGGCCGTTGGATATAAATCCAATGGCTGTGGATGACACAATCATTTGTTAACCAAGTTGACAACGCCCTGCGCAGGCTTCGACCTATTGGCCCACATGTCAGCCTGCAAAAATGTGGCATATATTTAACCCATGTTTTCTAGAATGTACAGTCCATTTGCTGGGCTGGGTGAACAAATAATTTCGCGTTAATCAGGCCCATTTATATTTTCTAAGAAATCCCAGCCCATTTGCACTTCCTTGAAATACAGGTATTAGGTGGGCTCGTTATATATATGATGTTATGTTAGAAGGAGCAATTAATATCAAAGAATAAACCGGAGAGGCACATTTTTTATATATATAATTAAGAAATTAGCGAGTTATTGCTCAAAATAAAAATGAGCGCGTGATTATTAAATTGGTCCTTAAAATCTTCGCAAGCTTTTGTACGCAATCACCAGGATTTTCCTTGCCTGTGAGTCAAAAACAACCAGGATTTTCCTTGCCAACTTCCGTTAAACATTTACTTTTATAAGTTAATAACATGTGGGATGTTTTTATAATGTATATATAAGTCTCTATAAAATATACGATAATAGTAATAATATAAATATATATAATGTGGTTAGAAGGGAAAACATAAATTGGACACAGCATTACTTTTATAAGAGACCTGCGTTTTATACCCCACAGTAGGCATACTAACAAGTTCACACACAAATACAACAGAAAAGGTAAACATTCATATCAAACTCAGGTTCACAGGACACGTTCATATTCATAGCCAACATTCACTATCAACAACTCAAAAGATTTATATATACACAAGCTCAGCATATCTATGCATCCAAATGATTGATAGATCACACGACAATATTCATACATAATTCACAAAAAGATTCAGATATACACATGTTCAGTATGTTTATGCATCCAAATGATTGAGATCACAACTAATATGATCCATGGACGAACTTTAATTACCTAGGGTACAGACTGGTAAATGGTGTTCAATCGGAGGTACTTCTTGCTAAAATTAGTTCTTGTACGAGTAAACTTTCGAGTACATAAGAGGCAGCACAAACAATCTGAACTTTGCTTGTAGGTTTATCCTCAAATAGTGGCCTCGTGCCGAGGGAGGTTTGAGCAACTTGGCCACTACTTTCATCCAACTAGTTTACTGGCTCATCTTGGTCCTGTATCTCGCCAAAATTCTACATTGCAGACGAGAAAGGAGGCGGTTGAGAAAATGAACCACCCAAATTTTTTGTGCAGTTCAACTGAAATGGAGCATCCTTGGCGTGCAGACTGATTAAGTGCCAGATGAATATACACATCAACCAACTTGTCTGGAATCTTTAGACTCCATGCCATATAGTTCGCTACCATATGTGCCGATAACCAAAAGGCACAAGTTGGGACCAAAGACTGGACTGTGTTTTTCTAGGCTATGCACCAAGCAATATTTTTGGCGTTCACCCTCCTAATACTTGGAGTTTGACAATTGGTTGATGCCGGTTTATACTCGAATGAATATAGGCACTTCTTGTCAACATCGATGCTTGTCTGAGTGAACTTTGGAGTACATACCAGCAGCATAAGTACCTGTCCATCTGATCATTTTGTGCAGTTCTACCGAAATCACCCGATGTAATGATTTGCCTGCGAGTTCAGGCTCCAAATTACTCCTTTATGAAATCGGCAAACAGTCGCACAATACCAAATTAGCAATACATATGACAGGCACAATAATCAGGATAAAGACCAGTACCAACCTGTGTGAGGTAGCATATCAATTACTATTTCCTTTGACTGGAAGCCGAGATAAGCCAAGCGACTGACAGCAAAGGAAGAAAGCAAGCAGAGATTAGCGACTGACAGGAAAGGACGGAAGCTGTCGAGGCAATGAAGCACCCAAAGTTTTTGTGCAGTTCCACCAAAATCGAGCATCCCTGTTGGCACATATATTGAGAGAGTGAGATTACTGTAATAGTTGGACTAGTTGATGAAACATACACTAACAAATAGAAGCACCCTCATTATCTTAATGGGTAAAGTTAGCAACATAGTAGTCTTGCTTAAAGAGAGGTATTAGTTTATTTAATCAGTGCCAATTAGCTCAACTCAACACTCAAAGCATTGCCATTTATCATAGGTTGCAAAACTTTAACGTGCAAAGATAAAGGAGTTTCTCATGACAGTAGCACGATACAAATAGAGATGACAACAAACTAATATGGATGAAGGCCTTAGGCACGTACCAACCTGAGAAAAAAGCTTATTCATGTAGTCCCATAAGAGATGATAAAGCACTCACTGGAATCACACAATAGTATATATTTTTGTGCACTTCAAATGTATTGTTGAAATCACTCTTGTTTACCAGTGCTGAGATTATATCAAAAGATTATCAAGAATTTCCAGCAGAGTTAAAGCACTGGCTGGGATACATTTCATTGTATTGTCTTGTGTAGTTCCACTAAAATGTATGATTGGCACAACATGATCCATGTTTGCACAAGTAGGAACAAGGTGAAACCTTCATTAGCTTAGTGAGAAAGGATAGGAAGACATTAGCATATTACTCAAACAGTAGCATCAAATTCATGATGGACAATACGCAAAACATTGCCTCATTGAACCAATGTCAATAAATTGACATGCAAAAGAATAGCACTATTATGTCATGACACTAATAATATTCCCTCCCTGCTCCACCAAAATCGAGCATCCCTGTTGGCACATATATTGAGAGAGTGAGATTACTGTAATAGTGGGACTAGTTGATGAAACATACACTAACAAATAGAAGCACCCTCATTATCTTAATGGGTAAAGTTAGCATTCCCTCCCTGCTCCACCACATGATTCACCTCCATAGACAAACATACACACGTACATGATTCAGCATAGGGTCCTACTAATGATTTGTTTAACTCCAACAGGAAAATTAGGCAGTAATAAATTAGTGGTACTTAAGTACTCCTAATTAATTAAGTGAGACAGCAGAAGTGGAAGGGCTCCCTGGAGGATCGTCTCACATGTAAGGTAGTCGTTGCCGGAGCCCTTGAATGGCCTCGACTAAGGCCTCTGGCTTCAGCAAGATCGCCTTGGCACTGTTTATGCTTCTTCTTCTTCCTCTTCATGCTCTGTTTCTCTTTCTCCTCACCAGTTCGTGAAACCAAGTACATGATTGGCCTTCTAATTCAGAATTGGTTTTGTCAGTGAGGGAGTACAAGTGTACTAGTAAAAAACAGCATTATTTTCTCATGGCAGTCGAAAAATAGAGATGAACACATGCATTAAATATCATTCTTACCTAAAGGAAGGTTATGGCACCAATATGGATGATGAGGATTGGAACACAGATCTCCCTTTGTGCAGTTCCACCAAAATGAACCAACTGTTCCATTCTGACATTCCAGTTAAACAGCACAAAAGTCACTTCTTTTAAGAAGAGTTTTGTGCAGTGCACCAAAAGGTCACAACAGCAACCAATTGAATTGGATATCCCTGTTTGCACAAAAAGGCACAGAGGAAACAGTCAGAGTCTCAAACAGTTACAGGCAAAAACATTTGGCTAAACTTGTCATGGCTTATAACAGTGGCATGGCTTCATTTTTACCAGGGACATTAGATAAAGAACATCTAAGGCTGCGTTCGGTTCACAGGTTTGGTGCAGGATTTTCGTAGGAACACAATTCCTACGGTATTCTTTCCATTCCAACCATTCGGAACACGGGAAAGGTGAATAGTGTTTCATAGGAAAGCTGGTCTGGTAGTACTGATTCCATAGGATTAGAAACATCCACGCGCTGCTCATTTTTTGGGTGGAAGCCCGAGGCAGGCGCTCGCTGCCATGTGTTAGACAGGTTGTTGTGCTATGAGGTGAGGTGAGGACAATAGTAGTCACTGTGTAGCTGAATAAACAAATAGCATCTCATACTGCCAAGCATGCTACTCTAAAAAAACAAATCTGTACATTTCGTAGTCCATCCGAAGACATTCTCTTGAGAGTTTTCTCCGGTTCGCTGTTCCATAGTTTTATACCTACATTCCTTTCCTATTCCTCTATTTTCATCAAGACCTATGTTTTCTGCCCCTTTATTCCGAACGGAGCCTAAATATTTGGTATAAGGGCATGGGACAGTGGGTGCACCAGCAGTCCAGCACCATGTACGTAAACAGGGGCATAAAGTGGTGATTCATAGTTTGTTGCCCCGAGAAACAAACATCCAAGAAACATATCTGGGTTGGTCCCATTTTTGTTCACTCTAGCCACCTACTCCTATGTGTGGATAGCAAATCTAGTCCTGGTCATACCACTGTGTACAGCGTTACCCCTATATTTCCCTTTTCGACCAAGAGACCGGTTGGATGACCAGTCTGTACTACTTTCACCGCATTTCCTTCCTGTTTGTACCAAGTCCGATGTACATACTAAATTCCCCCACCCCCACTTTATTTCTTGTTTGAACCAAGTACTCCCTCCGTCTGGAATTACTTGTCATCAAAATGGATGTGTCTAGAACTAAAATACATCTAGATACATCCATTTCAATGACAAGTATTTTCGGACGGAGGGAGTACAAGATTCAACTGTGTGAAGTAGCTTTACCTCTAACAATAGAAGAAAAAAATGTGACATTCGACCCTCCGAGTTATGGAAACATATGTATCCTCACCAGCTTTTGATGTAATATATGGCATGCTTAGATGTAAGTTTGAACTGTTTATCATATCAGCAGGGCTTGTTTGATGATTCTTGGTGTTAGTAGGCTAGCTACTGTGCGAGCTATAGTACTGCAAAAGACTCACCGAAGAGAAACGTTGGGGCTGATGAGCTCGTGGTACGCTTATACTTATCCCTCATCGATCGACCAATAGCCCTAGCTCCTAAAATTGTAGGTTTAGCGATCGATCAGACAATAGTCGACATACCTTCAGGCCTCATTTGGTTCATAGGGTAGGAAAATCGTAGCAAAAGTACAAAGAACATGCAACACAAAATCATAGCAGTGCAGAGACGTACTCCCTCCGTTCCAAAATAGATGACCTAGGCGGGCTAGTTTGGCCTAGTGGGTTTCAGTGATATGACGTGGTACAGTGACGTCCAGTCTTCGCGTGTGGTAGCAGTATTGCGAGTATAGTAAGTTTTCTTGAAGAAGCGGAATTCAACGAAGTCATGATGGTTCTTCGTCCGAACAACTTACGGTGGGAAAGGTTGGGCCTGCGATACGACCGGGGTAGACCAGGATAATTTTGTGCATGGCTGGTGGACCAGGATGGTCGACATCCCACATGTCGGCGAATGAAAGTATTATTTCCGATATAGAGGACGAGCAACGAGTATTCATTGTTTATTTTTGATGAAAGCTATTGTCTCCACTGTTACGACGGAGGAGTGTGAAACACGGCAGCCCAGTGAACTTGGCATGTGAACGACTCCCTCCTTCCTCATGTAATGCCCAGGTTACAACTTTTTCTCACTTTCTCTCTATCTATTTCCTCTCAAATGTTTTTTACCTTTCTTTTTTTTAAGACACAATTGTTTTTTATGCCTTTTTTTAGAATTATTTTTTATACCTAGGAGCACGTGTAGAGACGGGCTCTTGCAGAGCCCACTCCTTGACTTTGTCAATGCCTCTCTCTCCTCTACATAAGGAGTACTACTTGCTATGCATGCATGCGGCGGGCAGCTGGCGTCTTGAGGGGCCAGGGTGGTGAGAGCGGGCTCCGGAAGCGGTCCAGACTCCAGCATGACCCAGCTCACATTATCACCATATATTTCTTGGAGTCCGTGCGCGGCGGGCGAGCGATCTCTTCTCCCTCCCCCGTTTCTCTCTTCTCAGCCGGCGCCCGCCGAGCGATTAGATTTCGGCTATCGACGGTTTATTCAATTACGGTCCCACATGTCAGTGAAATTGCAAGACAACGCGTGTCCCCTCTGGTGAGCAGCGTGCGAGCCGGACTGTCGGGGTTGCGACGCGTACGAGTCGTAAGTGTGCCACCTTTTCCTTTAAAACTTGCGAAGAGTAACATTTTCGCGCGATTGATCGATAGAAATCCAGAACAAAATGACAAGGGCGGTGCTTTCCCGCTCGTTAGGCGGGCTAGTTCGAGTGATATGACGTGCTACAGTGCCGTCCACTTGCTCCATTTTTATGTAAGCAAGAGTTTACACTCTTACGCGGGAGGAGTGCGAAACACCGCGGATCTGATTTTGATCGAGGGATAACTGTTCCCTGCCAAATAATGGAGGATTGTTAGCGATTATAGCATGATAGTTAGGGCATCTCCAGCGCTGGCCCACAAATTTACACCGGCATCTGTCCGAGGACACTGATGGATGCCATCCGATGCTGCCCGCATACCTTTCGACAACTACATGAACTAACCGGACGAAATTCGTGCAAACAAAGCAAATTTCAAATTAACCGGATGAAATTCATTACATTTTGAAAACTTTTCCTACAAACTGGACCAAATTAATTACATATTTCGCACAAACCGTACTAAAACCTACTGTAAACCTAAACTAAATGATCACCGGCGCCCGACCACCATGTTCGGCCATGAACCCGAGAAAGCCGGCCATTGCCTTTGCCTCCTCCTCATCCGCCTCGATAACCTCCTCCTCCGAAGCACAAGGTTCTGAAGATTTCCGCCTCCACGTCACCGTCAAGCGGCTAATCGGCCGCCGATGTTTACCCCACCAAGCTTGGCGTCGACTGAGCGGAGTAGCGGTGGCCTTCCCGGGACCAGAGCGGCGGCGACCTACCGTGTACTACTCTTCCTCGCTGCCGGCTGCGTCCGCGCACGCGCGCCGGCTTCATGGTCGTGGCAGCGGAGGGCGGCCGAGGGGGGGGGTGCCGGCGATCTCCTTCGTTTGCTCCTGCGACAGTATGTCGAAGAGAGCTTTGGAGCGCGCCCGGAGCGGAGCCGCCGATGTCCCTCGTCTGCTCCTGCGACAGTATGTCCAAGAGAGCTTCGGAGCGCCAGGAGGCCATGGTTGAAGTGGTGCCGACAGAAGGAAGGGACTGGAGGAGAATAAGTGTGGGTCTTTGGCTATGGCTGGGAGCTGGGGCTCAAGTTAATATAGCGGGCGAATGGCAATGATCCGCGGCAGACGGATGGACAACTGGCGCCGGAGTAGGTTCGTCGGGCGTGAATGCGGACGCTGCTTCAGTGGCTTAACTGCAGATGCGTTTGGGTTACTGACATGTGGGCCCAACGGGCATCTGGCCCGCATGTCAGTGACACACCAATTGCACCTGCAGTTAAGTTCGGTGAATGTGGCATTGACATTCTGGAGAGACGGTGACCGTTTCAGGCGGGAAGCGCGCGCTAGCGATGGAAGGGGTTTCGGTGTGCAGTGGCACTAAGATCGGTCACTCACGATAGTACATACTCCGTACCATACTACCATAGTACCCTCTCTAGCTTAGGCTGTTTTATAGATTGTCATTGTGATGGACGATATACATGAGCAAGGCGGTCCGAGTATGACCGTTGGTGTTGAGCCAGGTGAATACATGCTCGGCGTTCGCGTAGGCCTCCATCAAACGTCTAAACAGTAATGTCAGGCACCGCCGGGGCGCGCAGGTGATGGGCACGCCGTTTGCGTTGCGCCATGAGCAGGACTTTGATTTAGAGGGCGACGTGCATGCATTAGCATGCTTTGACAGCGTGAGCGTGAGTGTCTGACGTGAAGTATTTCATTTTCATTTGGCTGATGAGGGTGCGTTGCAGCGACGAGTCCGTGGTTTGATTCCCCACACACGCATAATTTTGGTTTTTACAGTATTTCTTTCTCCATTGATAGGTAGGCCTGCGTAGATAGATAAAGAACACGAGCTGATGAGGCGCATGCGGACTGTTTGACTGGTCAACCAGACAAATACGGAGCTATACGCTGAGCCAGTGACCGTATAATCACCATATCTCGTATACAATGATCAAAGTGAGCTATCAAGACAAGTTCGATGACCGCCAATGCATTTTACTCAGTAATAAATGACCAGGATTGAACGGGAATCCAAATTTGTTTCGTCTTCTGTCCTTGAGCTCTTGACAAACCAATGTACTATACGGTTGTCCGGCCACTCCACCCCAGAGCTCTCACCAAGCGTCGTTCATGCCACCGCGCCGCACACTAACTAGTAAGGCAGCGATGGCATCCCACCGGGCCGAGTTCCTTGCCGCCCACGACCACACACAAAATGGTAGGGAAGCGATGGCATCCCGCCGTGCCGAGTTCATCGCCACTCGCGACCTGACAACTATGTGGGAGGAATTTGAAGATGCCAAGGCCGAATGGGCGGTAGAGCAAGAGGTGGCCAAAGCCGCACAGAGGGAGCGGAAAAGTCAGAAAGCACTCAAGAAAAGAGAGGCCCGCCGCCGCAAGAAAGAAAAGTACGCATGCGCTGCTGCGGAGAGGTCGGCAGAGATCCAAGCACGGTGGGGTGTCGCCGACAAAACCGGGAAGGAGAACGACGGCGTCTGGCCAGCATGTGAGAAGTAGTAGTACTAGTAGTTAGTGTGTGTGTCTATGTCTGAGTACGAGCATGTACCAATACTACTAGTTACTACTGTAGTTTTTAGAGCAAATTACCAGTACATTAGCCTAGACTAAATGGAAAAATTCCTATCCTAAGCATCAAATGGCATCTCTTTCTCTATAGGAATTGAGATGCATGTCATCTCACTTCCTATGATTTTCATATTCCTATCCTATGAACGAAAGGAGGCCTCTGTTGGAGTAACTACTGTAGCTAGCAGTACTGCTGGTACAGTAGTTTTCTTCAAGAAGCGGAATTCAACGAAGTGATGATGGTTCCTTCGTCCGAGCAACTTCAAAGTGGGAAGTGGGCCTGTGATTTGACGGCTCATTGGTCATTGTTACTGCGGCGCGACGACCTGGGTGACTCTCCCTTGGAGTTCTGCGTGCATGGCAAGTGGACCAGGATGGTCGACGTCCCACATGTTGGCGAACGGAAGTATTCTTTCCGATATCGAGGAGCAAGGAAACCGCATGGTATAGTATCACTGCTGATTGGTTCGCAAAAAATAGTATCACTGTCGATTTATAATTATTTTTTATTTCTGATGAATGCTAGTGTTTCAACTCTTACGACGAAGGGTGCCAAACACGGCACGTGCTGGATGTCCCACACGTCAGCGAAAGGAGTGGGACATGAACAGCGTGGTAGAGCCTAGCGTAAAAAAATAGCTTGGTAGAGCGTCTCCACTTCTTCCACTTCTGTGTCGGAGACCACACGTAGTAGTACTTAGTGGTATGAACGATATAAAGTGCGACCTGGAGAGAAAGACATGTCCAGTTGGAAGGTCTCGGGGCATACACGTAAACAAATATAAAAGTTAATATGTGCCTCCAACTAATATAGTAGTAGTAGAGTACTTAGGCACGTACTCCATAACATCACCATGCATTGCACGTACAACATTTAGTGGTAGTACGCAGTAAGAGACAAATGCCGCCCAAGAGTTCCCTTCTCGACCTACTTTTGGGTGTTTGGTAGAGTCTATGGAGGGTGCATGTGTCCACACTAGTTTAGCACAAATACACTAGAAGCATGCATGAAGAGAGCATGCATGAAGAGGGGTGTTGAGTTGAGCATGCATGAAGAGGGAACAACTATGCTGAGACGAGAACGCAACCAAACACACCCTATATGCCACGCATGTTCATACCATTTGTGCCTTTCTACTTCACTTACTGCGCTACATTACTCAGGTTCGTACGTCCACTCCTGGATACATGTCCGTCTTGTAGTTCCAGTCCCACGTGTTCTTCATATAGATGGAACGATCCTTGCATAACACGTGCACCTTGATGCTAGATGTCTCGCATGTTGGCAAAAGGATGAACAAAGCTCACGTAAAAAAATAGAGTGGAAGAACATAGATTCCGGACGACCGAGAAGGAGCAAGGAACCTCATGGTGGAGCGTCTGCACTCATAATATTTAATATTAGTCAGCGATATAAAATTAACCAATCATGTCCACAGTGGACTGGAAGAGTACGAAACACGGCAGCCCAGTGTAGTTACATCATACTAGTACATGGCTAACCCATGCTAGCACCATATTTCTTGGCTTCCGTGCGACACCTATCTCTAGTAATCCAGCAGCCTGTATCGCTTCTCCCTCCTCGTCTCTATCAAAGTGCGGCGGGCTGGCGTATCTGCCGTCTATTGAGGTCGGTTAACTATCACATGTTAGCAACATGCCAAGAGCATTCTAAAAAAAATTCCTTTCACGTTCCATTTTCAAAAAAAATTCCTTTCACGTACGAATTTGCCTGTATGCTTTGAGCAACTTGCATGTCCTATACTGCTCCTGTTTGATACTCTAACTTAGCTAGAGGTTAGACTAACTCATGACTAACCCTGAACTAACTGTAGCCAAAGAGGTGTTTGGGTGACAGGGTTAGATTGACAATAAATGCACTTCATGGAGAGAGAAAAGTGATTTTTCAGTGGTCCCAATGAGAACTATCTCCAGTTAGCACCTCTTGGGTGGGATAGTTTTTTTGGTGGGTTCAGTGCAACTTGCTCCAATTTAAACCCTCATGCTTGGATACTTTAGGGCTATTTGAGCTCCAACTAGCTCAAACTAACTCTAACCCATGGATCCAAACAGGGCCTATGGCCAGTCTCGATACGGAGCAGTCGCGTGCACCGGGAAGCGGTGCTCTCTCGGCCGTCGCGCCACTTCAAAGCCGGCGCCAGTGAGCGGTCGCCTCCGCTCTGGCCGGGCATTAATGCGGCACTGACGCTCCAGGGCGACGCTGACCGTTTCACGCGGGAAGCGCGTGCTGGCAAGGGGGTATAGGTTTTGAACCGTTTCAGGTGTAGTACTGGTAGTTTGCAAAACTACTCAATTATTGCACTCAGTTTCCTAAGAAACTGTTGTAAAAACGTTACTCCACAGCCCGCTTCCCTTCTCCTTCCTCTTCCACCGCCCGCGCACGTCCGCGGGAAGCGACCGGTCAACCCTTATATAGGAGTGCTAGCACAAAAAGATGCATGCATCACCACTAAAATTTCCATATTAAAGCGCCGCTCCGGCGGGAGTATGGCGTATGTTGTTACCTTCGGCCCGCCCATGGCTACCGGGCGACGGCGACCAGAGAAGAGGCGGCGGGAGGGGAATGAATGCAGCTACTGTTTGGGTTTGCCTTCCGGCTTAAATAAATGCACAGCACCACGTGTACCCGCGGGTGCACAAATTGTAACATACGTGTCTGCTTAAGTGGGCGTCACGTAACTGGTGTGTGTGAGAGAGAGATTCTGAGAGACAGAGTGCGTGTGTGCGACTCTACTCTTCGGACATGTACTCAACCTTTTGCATCGGGATATAAGTATAATGGTATTTACTTTAGCTAGTGATTTACATGGCCATGTTAACGTGGTTGTGTCAAAAAAATGTCACTTCCTGCTCGTGATTTCCGTTATATAATTACAAGCAAGATTCTCGTGCATTGCACGGACATCAATATGTATTTTTTTACAGAACACCTGTTGTGATTGACCCATGCAGGAGTAATCCCATGTGTAAAAACTAATGATATCTCGAGAATTTTATCGAAAAACTGGTATCTCGAGAATGTCATCGAAAAAATAAAAGATGAGAGATAAGGCAAGGAGGTGTGGAGCGTGGTGGTGACTGGTGGTCTGTAACATCCCAAATTTTCAATTTGGAATGTTATACATAGATCATTTTTCCATATCATATTTTATTGCATTTTGTTTTGCGATCCTAGAAATTCTACGCAACTCAAGGACCCACGGAGAGAGTTGGGGATTTCGTTATTTTCATATTTGGGTTTTCTCAAATTTTGAAAATAGGATCATTTGTTTTAATTATTTTTCTCTCCAAAAATATTTCATATCAAAATATATGAGAGGAGATAATATGACTTCTCCACAAATAATGAAATATTGGAGGAAAAATATTAAAAACAAATATTTGATTTTATTTGAATTAGGAAAAATACACGTTTTCAAATTTGTATTTTAGGCCCAAATAAATGTTCATCTTGTCCGGCTTATTTTTAGAGGACGGGGAAAATTTATTTCGGGATTTTGGGAGTCCGTTTAGTATTTATTTTCTTACTTTTTCTGCACGTCTGAATTTAAAAAAAAATCGCGAACCGCCTTCTGGGCCATGTCTGACCCGGACACCTAAGCCCGGCCGGCCTTATAAGCCGCGGCCCGACCCCACCCCAGCCCAAGTTGCCGCCGCCCCATAAACCCTAACCCTAACTGATCCGCACCGCCGCCGCCGGATCCGCCGCCGCCGCCGCCGACCCCGCCGCCGACGCCCGAAGTCACCGCCGCCCCGCCGTCGCCGACCCCGCCGCCCGACGCCGCCGCCACCGCCGCCCGGCGGAGCGCCGCCGCCCCTCTCCCGACGCCGCTCCGCCGGAGTTGCTCGCCGCCGCCGCCGTCACGCGAACCGAGGTTGCCGCCGGTTTTCTCGAAAAAAACAGTTCGGTGTTACTTCGAAACCGAGATGCGTTTTTTATTAGATCGGTTTATTTTTTTCCCGGTTTAACTAAATAGCGAACGCCCGTTCGTATGTTCGTTTTAACAAACGGTTTTCGTCGTTTAACCGCAGACAGCGAACGTTCGTTCGTTAGCTTGTTCGTCAGTTTTTCTTTTTCTCGGATTTTCCGCGATTATTTTCGATCGCGATTTCTGATCCGATTTTTGTTTCAGTTTATCTTTTCGCTCGTTTATCGGAATTAGGCGATTCAAGCGCCTCGAGTTTCATCTCGAAACCCTCTTTCTGTTTAACGAACTCAAACAAGTTTTTGCTATTGTAAAATTTGACTTAGGTCCAGATTAGTAAACGAAGCTTGTTTCTTTCGCCGTTTGAGTTTCGTTGCTTCGTTTGATTTGATTCTTTTTGCAAACCGGAGTTCTTAACTTGAAATTTCTGGTTAGATCTCTTATTTTGAGTTTTATTCATGCACCCTTGCTTGATTGCTTATGTATGTATTGTCTGTTTGCGATAGAGTACCCGGAGTGCGAAGCGTGCTACTACGAGTCTCTAGGTTTCACGGATCATCAGCAAGGCAAGTAACACTTTGATCATACTTTTCATTACCCAGTTTTTATTGCATTAGATCAATCCTCAAACTATTGCACGATTAGGATCTGATTAACATGTGGGTTTTGGGAAGTAGATGAGGCAGTACCTATTGCCCTGTTTACTATCAAACCTTTGGGAGTTACTTCTATGTTTGCTTATATTGCTATGCTATGCTCGTAGACGTGGATTGGGTTTGAGTGTATTTCATGACCGATGTGAGATTGTTAATTAATGGATCAACTTAAGGTGGCTACTTTAATTTACAACTGGGTGGATTGAGGCACCTGGAGAACCTAGTGTTGCCTGTATTTTTGGATATCCCGAAGTACCCGTGTGATCATCCTATGGACCGCCACCCAGACTCAAAGGGATCATGAGATTATTCATGCTAGAAACTTCCGTGTGCAGCCACAAGCTATTATGGGCTCTAGCATAGTTGAGTAGGTTACATGATCTCTTGAAGAGGTGGGCTAGCAGATGTAGGGGAAAGTAGGTGTAACTGTCCACCCGGAGTAAAGAGTAGTGTTTCTGAAAGACTGTGTCTCGGTCATCCGTTTCTCAAACACCATGTAGTGCGAGAAATCAAGCGGAGGCGATCGAGTCTTGTGGGGAAAAATGCACAAACCTCTGCAGAGTGTACAAACTAATCATGGTTAGCCGTGTCCCCGGTTATGGACATCTTGAGTATCTAGTTCTTGGATTATCATGTGAATCTCATCATCATGTTACTTAATTTAATTTGATTGGGTTAATCACGTTCTTAATTGGGATTGAGTTGGAGGTACCTTCTCAATGTTTAACAGCCACCAAGATAGTTAAATAAAATTTATTCCTTTGTGGTAGGGAAAAATTGGCTTTTCGCAAAACTGTAACCATAGTGCTTTCCACCAGCCAAATATGCATGTAGTGATAGCATTATTATGTTCCTTACTCTCTATGTGTTACATGGCCGGCATATTCCATGTGTTGACCCGTTTTCGGGCTGCAACGTATCATGTTGCAGACTTTTCAGACGACGAGTAAGGAGCCTTAGGTCGTGGTCTTATACTCAGTGATGCCGTTGGAGTTGATGGACTCACTTTATCTTCCAAGCCTTCCGCTGTTATCGTTTTTGGTTGGCCTTAAGCCATATTTATTTGTATTGAGTTCTCTTGAACTATTCGATGTAATAAGTGTGTGATTGCTACTCTGTTATAAATCCTTCAAAGTACTGTGCGTGTCAGCATTACCGATCCAGGGATGACACTGATGCACGGAGACTAGACTGTTTGAGGTCTGGTCGCTACAGAGATGGTATCAGATCACACGCTGACTGTAGGACACGACCACTAAGCTAAAGCCCTAGATCACTACTCTCTTCTCATTTCTGACTCCGCTCCTTTCTTCCACTCTTTTAGGATGGCGGATGCAAGGAACAAGTTCGCGCAACCAGATGAGGATACACCTTTTGGACAACACTTGAAGGAAGTTACTAAGTACCTGAACATCGGAATACCAAGCTTCACCGGAACCTACAACGCCACACTACCAGAAGAGGAGCGCTAGATGATTCAAGTTCAAGTTCCAGGAAGGACGTTCACGCCAGTCACTGAGCCCATAGAGTTTTCCTTTGAAGCACCAACCTGGAGTCTAGGAAAGAGCATGGCAGCCCACATCACCATGGGACGCATTGGAGAAGTGTACCACAATGATCTCAAGGATACTATCTATCAGATTTGTGGGCGTCGAAACGATCAATGGGAGATGATCAGCACCAGGAAGGATAGATCTATTGCAGCTTTCATTCAGGAGTTAAACCAGCACATTCATCGCCAGGAGAACCAGATGTGCGCAGACATGATAGAACTGAACAAGGCAAAGACTAGGATCATGGAACTGGAGGAAGAACTCAAGGCTACACGCGATGGATATGAGGAGGAAATCGCAACATTGTTGGAGAAGAATGGCGACCTAACAAAGAAGCTAGGAGTTTTCATGGGAGACCCCGCACTAGGAGGAGATGATGATGATTCTACTTGCCCGGAGAACTACATCATCATCGACGACACTGACTCGGACCCTAGTGATGATGATTGGGAGGATGAAGCCGGAGCAGATATCATGGAGTCTTCGACTGAGCAATTTTTCTAGTAGACCACCAAATTAGTAGTAGTATTCCACCATGTATATAGTATAGTCCAAGCACTTTGTAACGATAGATAGATTGATTGTTTTGCCTTGTTTGAATTGATTGAGTGTTATTGATTGAATTTGTCTCATGAGCATATGGGTAGTGTTTTCTCTCTAGACCTCATTCTATTCTTAACTCTCATCTTTTCTAAACCTATCAGATGCCTCCGAGACGCGACACCGGATTTGTTTTCCCACCAGAGATCACTCAGTTGATTCAGCAGCAGAATGCCCTGATGCAAGTGCTAGTTCAGAACCAAGGCAACAACAACAACCCACCACCACCACCTATTGATCACTTAGCCCATTTTCTTAGGCTGAATCCGCCGGTGTTCTCCAGTAGCACTGAGCCGATTGTGGCAGATGATTGGCTCCGCAAGGTTGGAAGGGAGCTGACCACTGCAGGATGCACAGATGCGGAGAGAGTGCATTTTGCCGCACATCAGCTTGATGGACCCACAGCATCATGGTGGGAGAATTACACAACCACTCACCCCATTGACACTGTCACATGGGACCAGTTTCAGCAAGCTTTCCGTACTGCCCATGTTTCAGCAGGAGCTATGGCCATGAAGAAGCGTGAGTTTCGCAACTTACGCCAAGGAGGACGTACTGTTGGCCAGTACGTGGAGGATTTTAGTAAGCTAGCACGTTATGCCCTAGATGACGTTGCTACGGATGCAGCTAAGCAGGAGAAGTTTCTGGAAGGACTGAATGATGAGCTGAGCATGCAGTTGATGGTGGCAACTTTTAACAACTACCAGGAGTTGGTACCTACAGCTCTCATGATTGAAGGGAAGCAGCAGCAGATTGAGAGCCGTAAGAGGAAGTATGGACAAGGAAAGTACAGTACAGGAGCTCACCAGAAGCCTCGTTTTACCCCGAACTCGGGAGGACACCTTCAGCATAACCATGGAGGTCACAATCACAATGGAGGGAGCTCGCACAATCATAGTGGCCCCAAGAATGGCAATGGAAACGGAGGAAGCAATGGACAGAACCGAATCAACCCATCAACCCCAGCCAAGAGGGATCTAAGCCACGTTACTTGTTTGAAGTGCCAGAAGACTGGACATTATGCAACTGAATCTCCGGAAGATAAGAATGGAAATGGCAATGGAAGCTCGGGGAAGAAGCCGAACCCTTTCAACAGGGGACAGGTGAACCACGTTAATGTGGAGGAGGTTGAAGCACAGCCTGATGTAGTAATAGGTAAGTTTTTGGTTAAGTCATTTACTGCAATCGTTCTTTTTGATACTGGTGCATCGCATTCATATATACCAAGGGGATTTGTGGATAAGTTTAAGTTGCCCACCAAAGTTCTCAGAACACCTATGTTGGTAACCTCGCCAGGAGTAGAGTATATGGCAAGCCAAGGATGTTTTCAGATGCCATTGGCCATAGGTAGGCATATTTTCCCCTCAGACCTAATAGTTTTGGAGTCGCAAGGTTTGGATGTGATTTTGGGAATGGATTGGCTATCGATGTATGGAGGAAACATCGATTGCGCCAGTAAGACGATCTTGCTTACTACCCCAGAAGGAAGAAGGATTAAGTATGTATCCCGGCATGTGCCGTAGAGGACTCAAGTAAATTCCTTATCAGGAGTTGTACAGGAGGAAGTACCAGTGGTGAAGGATTTCCCTGATGTATTTCCAGAGGAGTTGCCAGGCATGCCACCGGATAGAGACATTGAGTTTTTGATTGAGCTTTTGCCAGGCACTGGGCCAATATCTAAGAGACCGTACAGGATGCCAGCTAAGGATTTGGAAGAAATTAAGAAGCAGATTAAGGAGTTACTAGATAAAGGATATATTCGCCCAAGTTCGTCACCTTGGGGATCACCAGTACTTCTAGTGGAGAAGAAAGATGGATCACTGAGGATGGTTGTTGATTATCGTGGATTGAATGAAGTAACAATCAAGAACAAGTACCCACTGCCGATGATCAATGATCTGTTTGACCGACTACAAGGAGCTAAAGTATTTTCCAAGATTGATTTGCGATCAGGATACCACCAGTTGAAGATTCGAGAGCAGGATATACCCAAGACAGCTTTTACCACAAGGTATGGGCTATATGAGTACACCGTTATGTCATTTGGCCTGACTAACACACCCGCCTATTTCATGAACATGATGAACAAAGTGTTTATGGAGTTTTTGGATAAGTTCGTCATAGTGTTCATTGATGATATTCTGGTATATTCGAAGAATGAAGAAGAGCATAAGGAGCATTTGCGTTTGGTACTTGGAAAGCTCAGAGAACATCAGTTATATGCCAAGTTCAGCAAGTGCGAGTTTTGGTTAAAGGAAGTTGGATTCCTTGGACATGTTATATCCGGAGAAGGAATAGCAGTAGATCCCACCAAGGTTAACACTGTGACAAATTGGGAGTCACCCACGACAATTGGATAAATCCGGAGTTTTCTGGGACTCGCAGGATATTACCGGAGATTCATCGAGAATTTCTCGAAGACTGCAAAGCCTATGACGGAGTTGTTGAAGAAGGACACCAAATTCAAATGGACTGAGGAATGTGAGGCTAGTTTCCAGGAGTTGAAGAAATGTTTGGTTACATCGCCAGTGTTGATTTTGCCAGACCAACGCAAGGATTATGAAGTATATTGTGACGCTTCTCGTCGAGGACTTGGAGCAATGCTAATGCAGGAGGGAAGAGTTGTTTCATATGCCTCACGACAGCTTAAACCCCATGAGTTGAATTATGCTACAAACATGATTTGGAATTAGCAGCCGTAGTGCATGCGCTGAAGACGTGGAGACATTTTCTCATCGGAAACCATTGTGAGGTGTACACGGATCACAAGAGTTTGAAGTACATTTTCATGCAGAAGGAGTTGAATCTCAAGCAAAGGAGATGGTTGGAGCTCATTAAGGATTATGATATGAGATTGCATCATCACCCACGGAAGGCTAACATAGTAGCCGATGCGTTGAGCCGCAAGAGCCATGTCAACACACTCATGACTGGAGAGTTACCCAAGGAGTTAGCAGAGGATCTTCGTGAACTATGTTTGGATAGTTCCGAGAGGCTATGTAGCAGCATTGGAGATTCAGTCTACTTTGATGGATAAGATCAGAGAAGCCCAGAAGACAGACAAGGAAATTGCTGAGATAAAGGAAAGGATGAGTAAAGGAAAAGCCAAGAGATTTCGTGAGGATGAGCACGATACCTTATGGTTTGAGGACCGCGTTTATGTGCCCAATGATCCGGAGATCAGGAAGTTGATCTTGCAAAAGGCCCATGATTCACCATATTCGATTCACCCAGGAAATACCAAGATGTACCTGGATTAAAAGGACAGTTTCTGGTGGACCGGAATGTAGAAGGATATTGCGGAGTATGTAGCAGTTTGTGATGTATGTCAGAGAGTAAAGGCAGAGCATCAGAAGCCAGCAGGATTGTTACAACCATTGCCGATACCCGAATGGAAGTGGGATAAGCTAGGCATGGATTTTATCACAGGATTGCCCAGGACTCGTTCAGGCTATGACTCGATATGGGTTGTAGTTGATCGTTTGACGAAGGTAGCTCATTTCATCCCAGACCACTTATACAAGTGCTAAGTTGGCAAAGATATACATGACCAGGATCGTATGTCTGCATGGAGTTCCAAGGACCATTGTATCAGATAGAGGAACCCAGTTTACTTCAAAGTTTTGGAATCAGTTGCACGAAACTTTGGGTACCAGGCTAGAGTTCAGTACAGCCTTTCATCCACAGACATACGGACAGACCGAGAGAGTCAATCAAATTTTGGAGGACATGCTGAGAGCTTGTGCGCTAGATTATGGATCTAGTTGGGATGACAGTTTGCCATATGCAGAGTTCTCTTATAACAACAGTTATGAATCCAGTTTGAAGATGGCCCCTTTTGAAGCTCTGTACGGAAGGAGGTGCAGGACACCGTTGTTGTGGGAAGAAGTTGGAGACCGCCAGTTGTTTGGACCAGATTTGATTAAAGAGTCTGAACATAAAGTGAAGTTGATTCGCGATAGGCTCAAGGTAGCGCAGTCCAGACAGAAGAGTTATGCAGATTCTAAACGCAAGGAGACAGTTTACGAAGTCGGAGACAGAGTTTATCTTCGAGTATCACCACTTCGAGGAGTGAAGCGCTTTGGAGTTAAGGGAAAGTTAGCGCCACGTTTTGTAGGACCATACAAAGTTTTGGAGTGTATGGGAGAAGTTGCTTACAAGTTGGAATTGCCCGGAGGATTGTCGGGAGTTCACGATGTGTTCCATGTTTCTCAACTGAAGAAGTGCCACGCAGAGATGGCTGAGATACCACTGAGAGATACAGTGCCATTGGAAGCGATTCAGCTGGATAGCGATTTGACCTATGAGGAGAAGCCAGTCAAGATTCTCGAATATGCCAGCCGAGTCACCTGCAGCAAGGTTATCAAGTTTTGCAAAGTTCAGTGGAGTCACCATACCGAGGATGAAGTGTAACACCCCGGATGTAACTTTCCATATTTGTAACTCCAACTCTTGCCATTTTTGGCTATGTGTTATGATATTCCCTTCGTGGTCGGGTTTTGTCTTTCGTTTTGCATTTTGTTCATGTCATGCATCTCATATCATGTCATCATGTGCATTGCATTTGCATACGTGTTCGTCTCATGCATCCGAGCATTTTCCCCGTTGTCCGTTTTGCAATCCGGCACTCCCACGTCCTCCGACGCACCCCTCTTGTTTCTTTTCGTGAGCGGGTGTTGAACGTTCTCGGACTGGACCGAGTCTTGTCAAGTGGCCTTGGTATACCACCGGGAGACCACCGGTCAAGTTTCGTTCCATTTGGAGGTTGTTTGGTACTCCAACGGTTAACCGGGCAACCGCAAAGTCTGTTTTTGTGTGCAGCAAAAACCCCTCTCTAAACAACCCAAAACCCCTCTAAGTCTCTTCCATGCTCTAGGTTGTTCGATCACGATCGTGTGGGCGAAAACCGTGCTCAATTTGGAGCCTCCTAGCTCCCTCTACCTATATATATGCCTCCCCTCCCGAAATAATCCGCAGATGAAACCGTAGCAAAACACCCCGCCGCCACCGGATGCGTCCACTCCCACCGGACGAAATCGCGCCGCCGCCCTCGCCCAATCCGCCGCTGCCCTCTTCGCGCCGCCGGCCGGGAGGGCCCGTGCTGGGCCCTCCCGGCCCGTTCCTCCCGCGCCGCCGCCCGCTCGCGCCCGCCTCCTCGCGCGCCCGCGCCTCCACCGCGCGCCGCCAACTCCGCCGCGCCGGCGAGCTCGCCCGCCGTCGCCGTCGCCCGCGGTCGCCGCCCCGTGCCCCGGCGCCTCCTCCCGCCGGCGCCTCCCTCCTCCGTCGCCCGTGGACCCCTAGCGCCGCCTCCTCTCCTCCAGCCGCCGCCTCGCCTTCCCCTCCATCTTCTCCGGCGACGACGAGCCCGAGCCCGTGATCCCGATCCAGATCTGAACAGCACCCGACGGTTGACTTCTCCTTCCCCGAAAATTTCTCTAAGTCTTCAATATTTTTACGATATATGCCCCTGTTCATTGCATCATAACTCTCTGCATATAGCTCCGTTTCGTGCGTGTAATATATCGAAATGTTCGCCTCGTGATGCTCTAAATTTTGTTCCATTGCACCATGTTCATTTGAGTCCATCTTGATGCCCAAATCTCTGGTGCAAGAGTGCTAGTTGCTGTTATCTGTTGTTGCTTATCAGAACTTGGTGATTTGTTATTTTTGTTACATTTTAATATGTGCATCTTATGGGCATGAGCTCTACATGTGTTTTGTTGTATGCCATGCCATCTTTCTAGGGGTGTATGAGATGTATTTTTGTGATCTCTGTGGTGACTAGCACAAGCATGCAAACTAGGCTCTGTAATGTTTCTGATTTCAGGGACAGTAATTTTACTAAGTCTGTGACTCCTGTTATTTTGTTGCTATGTATCCATATGTCTACAGAGAGATCCATGCTTATTTTGGTGATGTTCAGTAAGGATGTTTTGTAGATATTGTTGTATTTGATCCATTAATGCGCTTGTTTGAAATTATGGAGTGCCATAGCATGACTCAATCTTGCTCTACTTTTGCTATAAAATATTTCTGGCAGATTGTTAACATGATATTCAATTTTGCCAAACTTGTTGTAGTTGTTTCATACATGCTATGTATTTTCTCTCACGACGGATAGCTTCTTAAACATGCCATATTGCTGTAGGTATGCTTGTTTTGCCATGCATCGCTTTGTGGTGAGTGCATCAAGCTCACCAAGATGCCTTCATATTATTGTTTCTGCCATGCTCTGTTTTCTGCGTCTGGAACCTGTTAACGAAACTTGCTATGTTTATATGGTTTCCATCATATCTTCTGGTCCTTTTTGGCTTATGTCCAGTAAGGGACTTTTGTCACATGCATTTAGTAGAATACTGCCATGCCTTGTTGTGCCATGTTAAGTTCCTGTAGCATGTTGATTGCATGCTCTGAACATTGCTACCTGATGTTGTTTCAGTCATGTCCAGTAATTTCACCAAGTCTGTGAACCTGATATCTTTTGCACTTTTGCCATGCTTGTTTGAGCATGTTATGTTGTGATCTAGCCGTAGCTCAGTGTTCATCTTTTATCAAGCTTCTCCTGTAGATTACTGTCATATGCTTTATTGCTACGTTGGAGTGCGGTAGCATTGTTACTTGTTGCATTCTAGGTGCTATCATGCTGTTAATCGCAGATTCGTGTCATTCTTGTTTTGCTTGCCATTTGCAAACCGTGCATCCGTTTCCGGTGATCTTTATATCGATTTTGACCGAAATCATCTCATCTTTCCAGTGGCATGCTTGGTTTGCCAAGTTACTGCCTTTTTCATCATTTTTCCTTCCGGAGCACGCATATGAATCGCATATCATATCTTGCATATCATTCATGTTTTGCATCATGTTGCTTGTGCATTTCCCGTGATTGATTGTGTTTCCTTTGCTTGTGTTCTTGTGTTGGGTAGAGCCGGGAGACGAGTTCGTGAACGAGGAACCTGTTGAGTACGCTTACAAGGATCAAGCTTTTGACAACTCTGAGAACCTTGCAGGCAAGATGACCACCCCTCGAAATCACTTCTATCTTTGCTTAGCTAGTTGTTCGCTCTATTGCCATGCTGCGCTACCTACCACTTGCTATATCATGCCTCCCACATTGCCATGTCAAGCCTCTAACCATCCTTTCCTAGCAAACCGTTGTTTGGCTAAGTTACCGCTTTTGCTCAGCATTTCTTATAGCGTTGTTAGTTGCAGGTGAAGTTGAAGTTGGTTCCATGTTGGAACATGGATATGTTGGGATATCACAATATCTCTTATTTAATTAATGCATCTATATATTTGGTAAAGGGTGGAAGGCTCGGCCTTATGCCTGGTGTTTTGTTCCACTCTTGCCGCCCTAGTTTTCGTCATACCGGGATTATGTTCCTTGAGTTTGCGTTCCTTACGCGGTTGGGTGATTTATGGGACCCCCTTGACAGTTCGCCTTGAATAAAACTCCTCCAGCAAGGCCCAACTTTGGTTTTACCATTTGCCACCCAAGCCTTTTCCCCCGGGTTTTCGCGAACCCGAGGGTCATCTTTATTTAAACCCCCGGGCCAGTGCTCCTCCGAGTATTGGTCCAACCTGTCAGTCGTCGGTGGCCATCAGGGGCAACTCTGGGCTCGCCTACCGGAAGCTTGGACAATCCGGTGTGCCCTGAGAACGAGAAATGTGCAGCTCCTATCGGGATTTGTCGGCACATTCGGGTGGCTTTGCTGGTCTTATTTTACCATTGTCGAAATGTCTTGTAAACCGGGATTCCGAGACTGATCGGATCTTCCGGGAGAAGGTTTATCCTTCGTTGACCATGAGAGCTTATGATGGGCTAAGTTGGGACACCCCTGCAGGGTATTATCTTTTGAAAGCCGTGCCCGCGGTTATGAGGCAGATGGGAATTTGTTAATGTCCGGTTGTAGAGAACTTGTCACTTGACTTAATTAAAACACATCAACCGCGTGTGTAGCCGTGATGGTCTCTTCTCGGCGGAGTCCGGGAAGTGAACACGGTTGAGTTATGAATGACGTAAGTAGGAGTTCAGGATCACTTCTCGGTCATTACTAGATGACGACCGTTCCGTTGCTTCTCTTCTCGCTCTCTTTTGCGTATGTTAGCCACTATATATGCTTAGTGCCTGCTGCAGCTCCACCTCATTACACTATCCTTTCTTATAAGCTTAAATAGTCTTGATCTCGCGGGTGTGAGATTGCTGAGTCCTCGTGACTCAAAGATTCTACCAAAACAGTTGCAGGTGTCGACGATGCCAGTGCAGTTGACGCAATCGACCTCAAGTGGGAGTTCGATGATGAACGTGGTCGTTACTATGTGTCTTCTCCTGATGATCAGTAGTGTAGCCCAGTTGGGACGATCGGGGATCTAGCATTTGGGGTTATCTTATTTTCATTTGGATTTTGACCGTAGTCGGTCTATGTGAGTATTTTGGATGATGTATGGATTATATTTATGTATTGTGTGAAGTGGCGATTGTAAGCCAACTCTCATTATCCCATTCTTGTTCATTACATGGGATTGTGTGAAGATGACCCTTCTTGCGACAAAACCTCAATGTGGTTATGCCTCTAAGTCGTGCCTCGACACGTGGGAGATATAGCCGAATCGTGGGCGTTACATGAAGCCACCTGGGAGCGAGAGGAAGATCTATGGAAGGACCACTCTCACCTATTTTCTAGCCAACCCGAATCTCGAGGGCGAGATTCATCTTAAGGGGGGTAGGTTTGTAACATCCCAAATTTTCAATTTGGAATGTTATACATAGATCATTCATGCATATCATATTTTATTGCATTTTGTTTTGCAATCCTAGAAATTCTACGCAACTCAAGGACCCACGGAGAGAGTTGGGGATTTCGTTATTTTCATATTTGGGTTTTCTCAAATTTTGAAAATAGGATCATTTGTTTTAATTATTTTTCTCTCCAAAAATATTTCATATCAATATATATGAGAGGAGATAATATGACTTATCCACAAATAATGAAATATTGGAGGAAAAATATTAAAAACAAATATTTGATTTTATTTGATTTTATTTGAATTAGGAAAAATATGCGTTTTTCATAATTGCATTTTAGGCCCAAATAAATGTTCATCTTCTCCGGATTATTTATAGAGGACGGGGAAAATCTATTTCGGGATTTTTGGAGTCCGTTTAGTATTTCTTTTCTTACTTTTTCTGCACGTCTGAATTTTTTTTAAAAAAATCGCGAACCGCCTTACGGGCCGTGTCCGACCCGGACACCTCAGCCCGGCCGGCCTTTTAAGCCGCGGTCCGACCCCGCCCCAGCCCAAGTCGCCGCGGCCCCGCAAACCCTAACCCTAACCGATCCGCGTCGCCGCCGTCGCCGACCCCGCCGCCGACGCCCGACGTTGCTGCCGCCCCGCCGTCGCCCGTCGCCGACCCCGCCGCCCGACGCCGCCGCCACCGCCGCCCGTCCCGCCGCCCGACGCCGCCCGCCGGAGCCCCGCCGCCCCTCGCCTGACGCCGCCCCGCCGGAGTTGCTCGCCGCAGCCGTCACGCGAACCGAGGTAGCCGCCGGTTTTCTCGAAAAAACCGTTCGGTTTTACTTCCAAACCGAGATGCGTTTTTATTAGATCGGTTTATTTTTTTTCCCGTAACTAAATAGCGAACGCCCATTCGTACGTTCATTTTAACGAACTGTTTTCGTCGTTTAACCGCAAACAGCGAACGTTCGTTCGTTAGCCTGTTCGTCAATTTTTCTTTTTCTCAGATTTTCCGCGATTATTTTCGATCGCGATTTCTGATCCGATTTTCGTTTCTGTTTATCTTTTCGCTCGTTTATCGGAATCAGGCGATTCAAGCGCCTAGAGTTTCATCTCGAAACCCTCTTTCTGTTTAACCAACTCAAACAAGTTTTTGCTAGTGTAAAATTTGACTTAGTTCCATATTAGTAAACGAAGCTTGTTTCTTTTGCCGTTTGAGTTTCGTTGCTTCGTTCGATTTGATTCTTTTTGCAAACCGGAGTTCTTAAGTTGAACTTTCTGGTTAGATATCTTATTTTGAGTTTTATTCATGCACCCTTGCTTGATTGCTTATGTATGTATTGTTTGTTTGCGATAGAGTACTCGGAGTGCGAAGCGTGCTACTACGAGTCTCTAGGTTTCACGGATCATCAGCAAGGCAAGTAACACTTTGACCATACTTTTCATTACCTAGTTTTTATTGCATTAGATCAATCCTCAAACTATTGCATGATTAGGATCTGATTAACATGTGGGTTTTGGGAAGTAGATGAGGTAGTACCTATTGCCCTGTTTACTATCAAACCTTTGGGAGTTACTTCTACGTTTGCTTATATTGCTATGCTATGCTCGTAGACGTGGATTGGGTTTGAGTGTATTTCATGACAGATGTGAGATTGTTAATTAATGGATCAACTTAAGGTGGCTACTTTAATTTACAACTGGGTGGATTGAGGCACCAGGAGAACCAAGTGTTGCCTGTATTTTTGGATATCCCGGAGTACCCGTGTGATCATCCTATGGACCGCCACCCAGACTCAAAGGGATCATGAGATTATTCATGCTAGAAACTTCCGTGTGCAGCCACAAGCTATTATGGGCTCTAGCATAGTTGAGTAGGTTACATGATCTCTTGAAGAGGTGGGCTAGCAGATGTAGGGGAAAGTAGGTGTAACTGTCCACCCGGAGTAAAGAGTAGTGTTTCTGAAAGATTGTGTCTCGGTCATCCGTTTCTCAAACACCATGTAGTGCGAGAAATCAAGCGGAGGCGATCGAGTCTTGTGGGGAAAAGTGCACAAACCTCTGCAGAGTGTACAAACTAATCATGGTTAGCCATGTCCCCGGTTATGGGCATCTTGAGTATCTAGTTCTTGGATTATCATGTGAATCTCATCATCATGTTACTTAATTTAATTTGATTGGGTTAATCACGTTCTTAATTGGGATTGAGTTGGAGGTACCTTCTCAATGTTTAACAACCACCATGATAGTTAAATAAAATTTATTCCTTTGTGGTAGGGAAAAATTGGCTTTTCGCAAAACTGTAACCATAGAGCTTTCCACCAGCCAAATATGCATGTAGTGATAGCATTATTCTGTTCCTTACTCTCTATGTGTGACATTGCCAGCATATTCCATGTGCTGACCCATTTTCGGGCTGCAACGTATCATGTTGCAGACTTTTCAGACGACGAGTAAGGAGCCTTAGGTCGTGGTCTTGTACCTAGTGATGTCGTTGGAGTTGACGGACTCACTTTATCTTCCAAGCCTTCCGCTGTTATCGTTTTTAGATGGCCTTAAGCCATATTTATTTGTATTGAGTTCTCTTGAACTATTTGATGTAATAAGTGTGTGATTGCTACTCTGTTATAAATCCTTCAAAGTACTGTGCGTGTCAGCATTACCGATCCAGGGACGACACTGATGCACGGAGACTAGACTGTTTGAGGTCTGGTCGCTACATGGTCGTAATGGGCGGAGGCATGGGGATGGACGGCGCCGGCAGGCGGCAGCGGCCACCATACATGCTAGATTGTTCCAGAGACTTATTCCTTTTTTAATTGCTGAGCAATGAGGTTGCGGGAGATAATGATGTGGAGAGAGGTGCGGGTATCTTTTGTAAAATTATCATAGTTTGCTTTCTATCCTCAGATATAGATCATATGGTCTGTATTACAAGATGGCAGGCACACCATCACCGCCAACTCGTTTTTTTTATAAGGGTACAGATGATAAGTTTGTTGACTACTAAAGTAAAGTCGAATTGTCCATGTTATGCAAGTAAATAAAGGTGATTGTTTATCATATGGGTAAGGTTGGATGAAGGGTGGTAGGAACAAATGCTCCGCCTAGAGCATGTGTGTGTGAGATGGAGTCTTAGTGTGTGTGTGTGTGAGAGAGAGAGAGAGGAGAGAGAGATGGAGTCTTAGTTAGTGTGTGTGAGAGAGAGAGATGGAGTCTTAGTGTGTGTGTGGGGGGGTGTGCGTGCGAGCGTGCGTGTGTGTGTGTGTGTTTGTGTGTGTGTGTGAGAGAGAGAGAGATGGAGTCTTAGTGTGTGTGCGGGGGTGCGTGCGTGCGTGTGTGTGTGCGTGCGTGTGTGTGTGTCGCGGGGTCCTCTGTGGAGGATGTAATTTAAGTGTGCATGGCTTCATCATAGAGAGGTGATGTGTATGGCAGAGGCCACCAACGATGGGGTGCGAGAGAGAAAATGCCCGTAGAGAGGGAAGAGAAGGTGTATGCGCGTGAGAGGAGTCGACATCGAGAGAACGTGTTTGTTCGAGAGACACCGAGGAAGACTACTATATATCGATGGTGCATGTAGGCGGGAATTAAACAAAGGGATGGTCTTATTGGTTTCGGGGATATAGGGGAAGAGTGAGAGGCGGGGGGTAGCTAGAAGGAGATTGTTAAGTGTGAGTGTGTGTTTTACCCATCCAGGCGGAAGTTATGTGCACAAAAGAGGAGAACGATTCGATGTGGCATTAGGATTGAGGGTAATTAACTACGTATGGAGACATAGAGACCTTGAACGTGCATGTGTGAGAGGTATACATGTATACGTGGGATGTGTGTGTGCGCGCGCGCGCATGATCGAGATAAAAGAAAGAAGACATAAGTCATAAGATCAACGACATGGGAGAGACGGATCGGTATGACAATATGCATGCATGTGAGAATGCAGGGAAGAAGGCCCGACAATTGAGCATGTGTTTTTGTCTTTAAGAGATAGTGGCGTGGGCTGGAGCATGCATCTATGGCGAGCAGAGGGAGTGAGGCGCAACGATTGTACAAAAGAGACCAACCTATAAATGCATATGTATGGAGAGACATATATAGTGTGGGTGATAGGAAGCAAGAATCCGTGCGAGAAGGAAATGTTGACGGAGAAACTATAGATAGATACAGAGATGGAGATGCTAGCTAGAGGGACATCCGCTAGTTTGGGTGTTGGAGATGACCGTCGGGTGGTTCAAAGGGTGAAGTTATATATGTGTGTGAGAGGGCACTTGACTGCATGTAGAGAGAAACATATGTAGTGTGCGTGATAGGAATCAAGAGTGAGGGCGAGAAACAAGGTTGATGGAGAAACAGGTAAATAGAAAGATAAAGATGCTAGCTAGTGTGCGTTAGAGATAGGAGTCGAGTGGATCAGAAGGCTGGGTTATGTGTGTGGGTGTGAGAGAGATAGAGAGAGGGTGCATGTGAGTCACATACAAACAGATATCAGAGAGAAATGAGATCCAGAGAGACGGAGTTTTGTGTCTGCGAGAGAGAAAGATATTTCACAACGAGAGTGATAGCTAGAGAGACATACGAGGGAACGCAAGATATCTCTAGGGAGAGAGGGTGTGTGTGAGCGACATACAAGAGAACAATGGAGAAATATGAGACCCTGGGAGACAGAGTTTGTGTTTGTGTGTGAGAAAGAGATATTGAAGAGGAAGAGTCGTAGGTTCTCATATCTAAGGAGCGAAAGACATCTCTGTATGAGGGGTGTGCGAGTGGCACACATGGGAATAGTAGAGAGAAATGAGACCCCGGGAGACAAAGTTTTGTGTTTGTGTGAGAGAAAGAGATTCCACATGGAGAATCATAGTTAGAGACACATAGCAGGGAGCGAGATATACTTAGACAGAGATAGAGTGATGAAGGTCGAGGGAGAGAGTACCGTCAGTGTGTTACGAAGATAAAGATCATTGTCGACATACAGGTAGCACGAGAGATACCTGAGAGACGATGAACGCGTATAGGTCCAGAGAGATAGTCCTATATAAGCATGAGTGATAGCTATATGAGACGAATATCTGGATTAAAGGGGATTCAAATATTTAAACTGGAGATCACCACATCGATAATATCATAACGCAAATTGGTGTATCAAACATGCATATTCATTTGAATTTGGGCACACGTGTAATGTTATATAGTTTATCAATATTGGTGATCCATAGATTCTTCAATTACAAACAATGCATGGTTTATATGCAATTAATGTCTAAACGGGATTACACTATATGTTGCGTGTGTGAAACACATTATACATGTTTGAGAAGTAAAAAAAACCCGCATGAAACACACATTAGTTGGAGACAGTTAGCGAGGAATGCATACATTGGATTTCAACATAAAGTGGTTTCAAATATTTGAAAATCCAAATTGATGGATACAACCTTATGAATCTGAGATCATGCCATTTGTAAACCATATTTATGTATAAATGGTGTTGTGCTTTTGAAAGTATATATAAAAAATGATGTATATAGAATGTAATTCCAATTGAAAATGGATCCCGCCCGAAAAAAATAGAATACAAACGGGATTCGAATTGAGTTGGCACGGTAAACGTGCGCTCTGCAAAATTTGAACGAAGCGGGGAAAGTCGCAGTAACTGCCCGAAACCAAAATCTGCGAGATGGAAATCACTACTGCCTATCCCTGCCACGCAAAGCCTATCTGTTGGATTTCTATAGGTTTCGATAGGGGTAGGTTTGTAATTTCACCCAAACGTGACATGACCGCCTCTCACCCAGATTCATACACGGTGGGCGCCAAAACACAGTGTGTCCTCGGCTAAAATCGACTCCCTCCCCGATTCATATTCATACATGGTGGGCACCAAAAACAAACTCTCGTCGGCAAATATTCGGTGCATGCGAGATTATCGTCCTATCCCCAACCGACTAATGTTGTTGTGATGTAGTAGAAATTTGAAACGGGGGCTAAGTTTGTAAATTTCCTCGCATTTGAGACAAGTGCGCCCTGAATACATGGTTCACCCCTTCCTCTCTACCTCCCCTTTCCCCATTCGTACTCCGTGGGCGCCAAAACACCCTCTCCACCCCACCCTCCTCCGTCCGCCGCCGTCCGCCACCCCATCCACCACCGTCCTCCTCCACCATGCCGGAGCTGATACCCCGACGCCGTCGTCCATTACAAGAGATCGACCTCTCTCATCCACGGCTTCGGACCGGGATCCTTGCATCCCGTCCTCTCGCTTCATCCCTGCCGTCGTCCACCTTATCGGCGCCGCTCCTACGACCGTCTCGTCCACCGCGCCCTGCCGCCACCGTCTACCCTCCTAGATCTTCTTCCACGCCGCCGACAGCCATCACTACCGCAGCACCGTCAAATTCTCAGCAGATGCGTACACGGCGCCGCACCAGAGGCGGTACTCTTTCGTATCTGCTCAACTTATTTATCGCAGTAAGGAAATAGATCGCCACTGCTTTACTCTGATTTCTTGTCTTGGTTGCGAAGTTGCCTTTGTCCGGTTTGCACCTTCAGATCCGCCATGGCACGCTCAACACTATAGTCCCAATGCTTATGGTTTTCCCCTTTTATATTCCACACTAGTTAAATCACAGTAGACTAAATTTCAAAATTGGGTCAGTCGATTTTTCAGACCTCGCCGGAGTTCGCCGGTGCGATCGAATGGGCTCGGGTGGTTGTGGGGCCTCGCCGAACGAAGAAAACTCGACGCGGGTGGGGGTTGGGGCGGGGGTGGGGGTGGCGGAGGAACACAGGCGGTGGGGGCCGATGGTCCGGCCGGCGGCCCATGCGGTGTTCTGTATGGGAAGAATCAGAGACGAGGAAGAAGAAGAGTTAGGAGACGTAGGATCTTCATCCAACCGCCTGAAATGGCCGAGAGACAGCTGGGAGTTGCATTCTTAATGCGCTCTGGTTCATCATGTGTGGGCACTGCGCAACCAACATTTTATTATCCAAAATCTGCTTGCTCTTCTTTACCATGTTCCTCTTTCGTTCTTCTTTAATATGTACTCTCTCCGTTCCTAAATACAAGTCTTTGTATAGATTCCACCATGGACTACATATGGAGCAAAATGAGTGAATCTACACTCTAAAATGTATCTGGATACATCTGTATGTGATCCATAGTGGAAATCTCTACCAAGACTTATATTTTGGAACGGAGGGAGTATGATAGTAGTACAGTATGTTCCTTGTACTGAAGATGAGCAGGGACATTTGCAGTGTAGAGGTCTATACGGTCGGTTGTGATGGATACTTTGAGCCTCTTTGATTCGTAGGATCTTGTAAACATAGGAATAGGATTTGTAGTGGCCTGCCCACTTAAATCCTATAAGAATAGCAAGGAAATGCGGGGAGCTGTGTCGCCTTTGAGAGTTACACTGATATTAACAGTACCGCACCTTCATTTGAAGAGAGCTGGTATCCGAAGCCTTTCTAGCCGTACCGGCAATACTAGCACATATATTCCAGCAAGTTCCACTTTGCTGATTTTACTCTGATGCTTAAGGTTTTGCCGTTATATCTACACTATGATCTGTGTAGCTGCTTTGTGTCGCACTAGCAGCAGTCCACTCTTGAAGCTAAACACTGCAATGACTTACAAAATTGGCACCAAGGCATTGAGTGCCATTGTGGATGCAATGAAACTCATACGCTCCCCACCTGTTGATTCTTGTTCAGAATATGATCCTAATGACTATTCTAACCTCGAGGAGTCAAAGGCAGATGGCCTGTCCTGTTCACCCATCAAGGTGCCTGTTCAAATTTGGCAATGTTTTATTGATTGCGGGTATCTTGCATATGTTGTCTTGCATTTCTTCTACTTTGTTGCACCGCCATCTGCTTAGTTTACTCCTCACATATGTCGAGATGCCATGCCCATCCATTATCAATACATATTCCATCTGTCACATACCATGTTTTTTCACTCAAATGTTGTTCTTGTGCATCAGACATCAAAAAGGAAGAGGGTGATTGCCAAACCTGAAGGAGCACCAGCAAAGTCCTTGAAAAACGTGGTGGTGCCGGAGAAATCAGACACCACCCCACTTATATTGGCTGTACAACTAGTGACACAAAACGTAGGACCGACTCCAGCAGACTGTACCCATACTTCACTGGCCACACCACTAGCCCCACCACACAGGACCTGCACTCCAGCAAAAGGTATACCGATTTCATTTGCCATAGCACCAGCTGTACCACAGAAAAATCCCACTCCAGCAAAAAGTACAGCAAGTCCACCGGCCGAAGACCTATCCCAACTGCAGAGACGACCAATTCCTGCAGATTGGAACCCCATTCCATTTATTCCCAGTTTAAAAGACAATGCTTTCAATGTTGTTAGGGACTACGTGCATATATTCCCATCATGGGAAGATTATTGTGAAGAGAAACACCATTTTCACATCTTCCTGTCCCACTTACGTGTAAGTGCTATTATTCATGGTTATTATTTTCCTGTTTTCTGCTGATTGAACACATCAATGATTTACATTACATTGTTGTAACTAGGAAAGGGTCAATCTGGATAGTCATGACGAGCAAAGCTTGCTTGTGCTTTTCAAGGAAGCATTGCAGCAGTATCGGTGTTACCTGAGGAAATCACACTTTGATGGCAAGTCTATAAATGAATTTCCGGTGAAGTTTCCTGTGCTAAATTTAGAAGACATTGAATGGAAAAACCTTGTTATGCACTGGTCTCGTTCCCAGGATGAGGTACTATCTATGAAATCACATGACAATTTGAACTTCTACTTTTCCGCATGTGCCTTACAGATCTTTTTTGCAGGAAATCTGCTCGAAGAAGAATTCCGGTTTGACAAGAACGACAGGATATTGCAAATATGTTGCCCGCTGCTTTGCTCTTGTTAGTAACTGTTGTCCTGTATCACTGTACTTGCATACATACCTGGTTCATTATGTGACAGCAGTATGCATGATAGCTTGCTTATCAATTGTTCGCTCCAAATTATCTGATCTGTATGAATGGTTACATTAGTGTAGAATATATCCAAAGCCAATGTTTTTTTAGCTCTGCATTGTTCTTGTAAGTACATGCTGTCCTTTATCAGTGTACTTATAATGACAGGTAGTTGTTCATGTACCATCACTCTGTAGCTTATTTTCCTTTGCCCTCCATTTTCTACACATCAGATCTATATTTACTCTTGCCATAAGGTTGGTACTGAAGAAGTTTAGCTGTGCATTGCTCTTGGCTGTACCTTTTGCCTTTATCGCTGCACTTACATTTATAGCTACTTGGTTATGTAGCATCACTCTTCATCTTATCTTAAATATTCTCCATTTTTTTGTATATTATCACATCTATATTTACTCTTAACAAAATGTAGAATAAACGCAATGCTTTTGAAGAAGATTATGTGGTAAACTTCTTGAATTGCCCCCCCCCCCCCATCAGCATGGACAAGGCCTTTATAGAGCCTGTCTTCACCAATAATGTAAGTTTGTCCATCTCAAGCCTTCAAACTTTGTTGTATATATTTCGTTAGGCATGACTGCAACAGCTGTTTATTTTTGGTGTTTGCATCAAATTGCTTGTTTAAAGTTTATTATGTAGTTCATAAACAAAAGTTTGTCCTTTTTCAATTTAAGTTTTCAGTTGGATAACCAAGTTCCTTCTTCATACCATGTAAATTAAACTATACAGAGCAAGTGATCTTCTTTTGCACTGCATGTATGCTTCTGTTCTTCATCCGTAATCCAGTGGTGTGGTGAACCTACCCACTACAGCACAATGTCATATTCTGCAATGTCTTAACTATGAACAATGTCATATCATTCTACTATTATTTAAACCGTCTCTTTATTTGCCAATCTGAAATGGTATAAATTGACAGCACACTAACCATTGATACTTATGAGTTCTTGATCTGTAATCCAGTGGTGTCGTGAAGCTGCCAACTCCTTCACAATGTCATTTCCTGCCATGTCTTGACCTGAACAATACCATATTGTGTTAATGCAATTTTAAACTGTGTCACTTTATTCGTTAGTAAGAAATGTGATGAATTGTCAGCACTGATACATTTATGTGCAAAACCTGTCATCTGTCTGCTTGTTTATCTTTCAGAGTGAGGAAGATATAAGTGTTGAACAAGCGCAGTCTCATCATCTTGCTCAGCTGCTTGCGCTGCAGCTCCCTAGCAGGGCTAACCTTTCTTGAACTCTATTGAAGTGCTGTCGGTTTTGTATATTATTTTGTCGTCGTGTTTATTTGCACTGGTGGCGATCTTTGATGCCCAGTGTATGTAATCTGCTGTCTGCTTGTGCTTTATTATCATAGTGGCGAACTTTGATGCCTAGTGGATGTAATATGCCGTAATTTCTTTATTGTATAGTCTAAGTTTTTTCTTATTCACGATGCTGCAGTGATTTTACTGTATATATATCCTGTCTTTGGAGTAAACCGGCCAAACCGTAAAATTACGGTACATAATCGGGCCGTCATGCAATCACGATGTAGGTTGGGCTTGAAACGTGCCGAACAGCTCACGGGCCGGCAGCAGCCCGAAATGAACCCCTGCCCATGATTGTGCGAATCAAATCACGGGCTTTTAACAGGCCAAAATTGTCTCGGTCCTTGTTTGGCCCAATCAGATATCGGCTGCGAGCAGGCCGGATGCAAACTGGGCCGTAGTTAGGCCCAACTATATGACGGGCTTTTAACAGGCTGAAATTAATATAGGGCCAAAATGTTAAACGGGCCCTTAACAGGCCAAAACTAATATTAGGCCGAATTACTAACTGGGCCTTTAGCAAGTGGGCCCAAAAGCATAGTGTCCAGTTGACGGGCCGAATCTGATATGGGCCATAATCGAGCCCAAAGCCTCTTAAAGGGCCGGACCTGATCTGGGCCGTAATTTGGCCCAGAACATGGTAGGCATTTAACGGGCCGGATCTCATATGGGCCACTATTAGGCCCGGAGCATGGCAGGCCATTAATGGACCAGATCAAATATGGGACGGCATTTGGCCCAAAACATGGCAGCCAGTTAATGGGCCGGCCTACTAGGGTCCTCAAAATCTTGTGGACCTACAGCTGGGCCGGCCCATTAATGTCGGCGAAATCTCATGGGCCTTTAGCTGGGCCGGCCCATTATGATCCGCAAGAATCTTGTGGGCCTTTACCTGGGCCGGCCCATTATGGCACACAAAAATCTTGTGGGCCTTTACCTGGGCCGACCCATTATGGCCCGCAAAATCTTGTGGGCCTTTAGCTGGGCCAGCCCATTATGGTCCGCCAAATCTCGTGGGCCTTTAGCTAGGCCGGCCCATTATGGTCCGCAAAATCTTGTGGGCCTTCAGTTGGGCCTGCCCATTTAAACTTGATGGGTCGGTCCACGTGTCAACATATCATAGGCGCGTCTCGCCCATTGGATGAGTGACACCTGTGCCAACGCGGACCTGACACGTGTCCCCTCCAGCCAATGATGATTTTACACGTGGAAAGTCCCCATTGGTCGGGGCTGTTAACGGGTTATCGGATCCAAAACCTGACCCGATAGCTGAACGGCGTTCCGTTATGGTGGATGCCACGTGTCGGTCACCCTTGACGAAAGCACTTCTGTGACGCGCGATTTATCGTCATGGAAGTGGACACTTCCGTGATGATAATTTTGGTAATGTCATGGGACACTTCTATAACAGCACAGGTATGACTATCTTGATTCTGTCATAAATTTGTCATGGATGTACATGCATGACAAAAAACGCGACCTACTGTGACAAACACGTATCATCACGGAAGTGTATTTTTTTGTAGTGTATGGGGCCTTAGCACGACGACTTCCCAACTGTCTACTTCAACAAGTTGTGCCCGACTCCGGCGATGGAGGGTGATGACGGTGGCACGCCTTCGGCTTGCTTCAGTGCTTTTAGTCGTCGCTAGGTGGTCTATGAATCTGGATGTAATTTTTATTATTTCTGGTGTTCGTTGTACTGCCATGATCGAAGATGAATAGATTGGAAGTTTTCGCGCGAAAAAAAGAGCCTGCCATTTGAGCTAGGCTCAGTTTGCGGTCAAAATTATCATAATAGCAGTTATTATGGCGATCAGGCTGAAACGGTGACTCTACTAGATTTGTTCTAAGAGCTTCTTTGATTCACAAGATTGTAAAAATGCATAACTAGAAAAAACACATGATTGAAATGGCATGCCATTGGAATTCTTTATAGGATTTTGATTTGTTGTATTGCATCACAAGAAAAACAAATGATTGTTTCCATGAGGTTTAAGTGGACGCATAATTCCTATGAAATGTAATGCAAACAGATATTTAGAAGAAAAATTCACTATAGGATTTGATTCTACAAATCAAGCAACCACCATAGCAAAAGTTCATAAGGATTCCTATCCTCCAAATTGTGTTCTCTAGTATACTAGTATGGAATGGTAAAATTGTCGGATTATAAATTTTAGGTATACATTATGCAGGTAGTGTGTCATCCGATTGTTTTATATTTTATTAGTGGACATGTGGGCCAGCCTTATCAAGACGGTGACTAATGATTAAACACCACAAATATGTGTACAGTTTTTAAATTCGGGTGATGGTTACATGTTCCATAAATTTGGTACTCGTGTTGTCTTGGGGGCAAAAATAATAATTACACACCAAATACTATAGAGAAAATTCTGGTCAGCTACCAACCTCAAATATGTAATATACGGCTTGTGTTTCTAGGTGGATGAAGGTTTTTTATTTAGAAATGGTGGATGAAGTAGTACAACCACGAGGAAGAGAGTTTAAACCATGTCTACCTAGCCCATCATCAGCTTCCTAGCAGTTAGCCTTAGGACCACATCTTCAAACACCTACATAGAAACTTAACCATCCAATTAATGTGATTACAACATATATCAGACTCAAATACCATCAAGGTTAATGCTTAGACCTTGGCATTTTCCGTCCAAAAACGTGAAACCACTCGCCCACTAGGATTATGTTGTCTCGTATTCCCTGAATTGGGTATTTACCATCACCCATGCTCTTTTCAAATGTGGACAGTGAAATTTACTCACAAAATATTGCACAACAAACTTATAAAACTCAAATACTTCCTCCGTCCCAAAATAAGTGTCCTAATTTTAGTACAACTTTGTACTAAAGTTGAGACACTTACTTCGAGACGGATGGCGTATTATATGGCTAGTAAGTATTTATCTGGTCTCTCTTTAGATAAGTCCACTTTGGTTGGCTTGAAGAGAGAGGCGTTGGGGATAGTGCATATGCTCCAAGAGTTCTCTTTGATGAAGGTTTAGCGTGATAGAGATAGGGTCGCCCATGAGAGTGCTGGATTTTATTTTAAGAGTGGTTCTCATGATATTTTAGTTGGTGCCGTTTCGCCCTACGTGGCGTTTTGGGTCGACAAAAGGTTGTACCAACATTTGATTGAATGTAAGGGTGATAAAAAGAAAGTGGATTGTATTTCTAAGCGAATGAAATAAACAAACAAGAGAAAGGGGAAGGGAATTTAGGCCCTGTTTGGTTCATAAGTCCTAGGACTTTTTCTAGTCCCAACTAAAAAGTTCCTAGTCCCTAAAAAGTCCCTATTTGTTTGTTTCCAGGGACTAAAAAGTCCCTAATCCCTCCCTAGAGGTTATTAAATGACCATGTTACCCCTAGTATACAGAAAAATAACAACCAAACAACACCATGGGGTGGCGGGGCAATGAATGCGGGGAGGGGCATTGTTTAAAAAGTCCCAAAAAAGACTCTCCTTGAGAGTCTTCTTCATTTAGTCCCAAAAAGCAACTTTTAGTCCCTATTAGTCCCTCCTATTTGGTTAAACAGTCTCTAAGAGGGACTTTTTCTAGTCCCTACACCAAAAAGTCCCTGGAAACAAACACCCCCTTAGACTAGTCTGGCTTGCCCATCAGTTGTTGTCCTAGCGAGGTTGTTAGGGCCACATTGTCAAACACCTAGTGCTACGAAGAAACTTAACATCCAGTTATTATGGTTACTATTTCAGACTCACAAATGCCCAGTTTGACCTATCTGCTTAAAAAACATGAACAACATCTAACTGCTTGCCAACTATGAGAATATGTGGTGCTCTGCGGGCAACAAAGAAGGCTTTTTTGTGAACTAAGAATAGCTTAGAAGGTTAGGCTTCCTATGGTGGATCACCTCGGTTCAAATACAAACTTGGCATTGGTGCTTCCATATTTTCTAAATTTATTCTAGTCTTTTAGTGCTATTAATTATTTCAGTGTTATGACATGCACTACTAAGTGTTTATGATGATTTTTTCAATGTCAAGACCTGCCAGCTCGGTGTCACCAAGATGTTCATAGAAGTAAGGGTGTGTGTGTGTGCGTGCGATGTGTATGCGTGTGAGGAAAGTGGATTTTTTTGCTCTCTGACTCCACAGAGCCTGAAATTTTCAAACATTTAAAAATCAGTCTTTTAAGTTTCAGAAAAATCTTAAAAAAATACACAAGTACTTGTAGATGTATACTACTCCCTCCATCCCATAATATAGGGTTAACTATCCTTTTGCCCTCAGTGATGTCCATGTGCTCAGTTTTGCCCTCAGTTGCGAATTGTGCTCAGTTTTGCCCCTAGCCCATGCGCAGCTACTATGACGAGGCCAAACGGCCAGATTTTAGTCCATTTCTGTTCGCCGGCGTTAGTAGTAGTGGGTCCGGAGCTTACACGTGGGACCGCGTGGATGTGGGTCCGGAGCTGACATGTGGGACCGTGCAACAAAATCCCCAAATCAATCCTAGGGTTCAAACCTGGCCACTCGACGCCCACTCTGTCCCGTCCGCCGGCCGGCCGTCCTGCACCACCGCCAGCACCTGCGCCACCACCAGCTGTGTTGCCGCAGCCGGGGACGTCCTGCTCCACCGCTACCTGCTCCGCCCGCCACCTTCCTGCGACGCCACGGGTGGGGTGCCCGCCACCTGCTCGACCCGCGGTGCGGCCTCCTTCCGTGTGCCCGGCTGGAGCGCTGATAGGTGGGGGGCTGGTGCAGCTGTTTGAAGTACGAGGGTGAACCCCAGGGCGAAATGGCGAGCGGCGGCGACCCCGGAGTATTTTGGCGAGGCAGGCATTGGGCCGGAGATCCGCCGCGTCAACGACTGGGTTCCTGAGGTGTAAGTCATGCCTCCTGTTTAGATTGAGCTTAGTTGTGCATTTGAACAGTCGATTCGAGTTGGTTTGCCAGTTAGTGTGCTGATTGCGTCTCTGTTTTTCATCGGTTAGGATGGAGTTGCGGTTTGCTTTCTTGGTGCACATTAGAAGGGACCGGTACATTTTGAATGCAAAGAGTAAGAAGAAATTCCAAGGAGGTTTCGATTATCTGTTGCCAATGGCTTGTAATTGGAGTTTCAAACAATTTGGGGAGGTAATTTGTAGCCAATATCCTTGGGGTTTGCTTGATGAAGTGGAATACAAATACTATGATGGGGAAAAGAAATGGGTGAAAATTAGTAATGATGAAGAGCTGGCTACCATGTTTGCTAGGCATAAGGAGAAAGAGAATTTTCATGTGAGGCTGCAAATTGATGTGCTTGAGCAGGCATTTGGACCTAGGATGGCGGGTGCAACTTCTTGGGCAGAACCAAGTCGTCGTAATGGCAGGTCTAGCTAGAACAGTTCAGTTAGTGCACAGCGACGTGGTGGCTCGACAAGCGTGGGCACCGGCTGTAGGGCCCCCCTTGAAGTGGAGCCTGATGCCTACAATTCTGGGGTTGATGGAGAGAAGCTATATTATGATGTTATTCAGAATTTATGACGGGCACCTCGGGCTGAAAACCAAGATGAGGCTCACAATGCAGTCCGGTGGATGATGACGCGGTGGGTGAGGACGAAGACCTTGCAGTTGTTGAATGGGACCCTTTGAACCCTCATATGGAAGAAGGTACCTTTTTGCATCAATGACTGAGTGTAGAAATGCACTTGTGACATACTGCATCAAGGTAGAACGTACTTTCAAAGTTGACAAGAGCGATCAAGTACGTTACAGAGTGCACTGTCCGACTGAGGGATGTCCATGGAGGATGCTCGCATCTAAAATGCAAAATAGCACGAATATTCAGGTCAAAGTGAACCCTTTTAAGCACACATGTCAGGAATCAACCCTTAGGAAGGATACAACCAGTAGAGCCAAGTCAAGACGGGTAGCAGAAGAAGTAAAGAAGTGGGTGAAAGAAAACCAGCAAGTGGGTCCAAAGAAATTGCTGAAGAACATCAAAGACAAGTTCAAGATAGATTTACCATACATGAGGTTGTTCAATCACTGGTGCGTGTCGGTGCTATACAAACAGTTTTTAACCCCTTTCCGCGACGGCATTTGGAACCGTCGCCAAGTGAGTGTGGGTAATAGGGGGGTCCTTCCCACACGACCCAGAAATCGCCGGGGATAGGCCCTCCTGGGACACAGGCTGGGGCCGTGTGCGATCGGGCGAGGCATCGAAACCCAATCATTTTTGTAGGTATGTACATCCCACACGGTAATCCTAGAAAAACATTTCCGTAGGTATGTACATCCCACACGGTGAATCCCAGAAAAACATTTCCGTTCGTATGTTTAACACACATAGTCAATCCAAGGAATAAGTTTCCGTTCTTATGTACATCCCACACAGTCAATCCAGGGAAAACGTTTCCGTTCGTACGTACATCCCACACAGTTTTATGTGTAGACTCGTGTGTGAAAGGTGTAACTATCACACACGGTCCGCCTTGGTTAACTGTTTGCTTTTATCAACTATATAACACACGATTTGATGAAGAAAACTGTAGCACATTGGGCTATCCATCCCAAGCGCTTTTACTGCTAGAACCGTTTGCAAAGGTCCATGACACATTTAGCAAGTTTATTAGTTTACAATTAATAATTCCAGTATTACGCAAATTCACATTTCATATCGGACAGCTATTTGCCAATTTCATATCAGACACATAAATATATTATAACATCACAGTACGGTAGCTACATGAAACCGGCACAGTACAATATATAGCTAGTTCAACTTCATAAGAACAATATATTCATTTCCCTAATCGAGATCATCCAGGCTTTTCTTATCCACCTCTGCTTTCATTTCAGTAAGAACCAGTTTTGCACGGGCCAACTGGGAAAGTGCCTCTTCCTTCACCAACACCATCTTAGCAAAGTCTGATTTAAAAAATCTGAGCTCATTCTCCACCTTCAACTTTTTATCCCGCATCTTCAAATATTCTTCAGTGTTGACAACAGTTTCTCTAAGCCTACGTATGTTCTCTTCCTCATACGTGCTACAGAGCTTCGCTAGACACATCTTCAATGACTATGGCCACTCTTGATCAACCCACTCCAAGTAAGAACACTTCCGTTCATCCTATAATATTTAAAACTAGATCAGTAACAATTGTAGGGGAAATGGGTTTATAGCAACATAGAAAATCACCAATGCTTATTTTGAAAAACTGAAGAAACATGTTAATTATGACATATCTTCTCAAAAATATCAATGTGCAAATGAATTAATTGCTACTAAGACAACAACCAAATTCTGGAACATCAGAAGCTATAATTAACTACAACAACGCTACAAGTTCTTACTCATGTACAATAAATAACAAATTGAACATTTTATGAGGAAGGTAAATATAACTGCAACAGCATAGCGAAAGTGTTTGGATGACAGCAAATTGATACCAACAGGTGTGTACATGCACAAATTTAGTAACATAGAACCAATGGCACTAAGGCCGTCAACTATGTATGCCAAAGCTGGGGTAAAGACAACTGCTACTACATCTCACACCGGTGCCCTGCACTGGTGAGCCGATGCAGCGGAAAAAAATCAGGGACCCGAACTCCGGAGCACGTAGTTGCTCCAATGCCCGGTTCCTTCGTTCCGTAAAGATTTAGTATTTTACTTCTTGGCTGCTCTGATGTGTGGACCAAAGTTGGCTGCACAAACTGCTGAAGCGGTGCCAAACAATTTTCTAATGGCACCGCTGATGAGATGGCAACAATTTAAGATACTAGGTACAAACTGTGACACTGTCTTAGGATCCATTTGGTTGAAGGCGTGGTATGAATGGGTTGGGACCGTGACAGTGTCTAAATCACATCTAACAATGATTTGTAACAACGAAAGAGGGTCTAACCTTCTCTGCACATGCCAGAAACTTCCTCCCACTGTCAACAGATTCAAACGCAACTAGCTTCACGCATGGAGATTGATGGTGACAATGAGCAGATAGATCTTCAGCCACCCCGCTCCATTCGTTGCCACTGATGGACCTAGGGAGCTATCAGGGGAAGAAATGACTCAAATCGACTGCCGGGTAAAAATCCTTCATTCCAATTCATAGCCCGAGAGAGAGAGAGAGAGAGAGAGAGAGAGAGAAGAGAGGCGTACCCGGGTGGTGAAGGAGTCGTCGGCGGAGGAGGAACCACTGGAGAGGTCTTTGAAGAAGACCATGGCGACCCCGACGGTAGGATGCGAGACGGCGAGAGCGAGGAAGCGGCTATAGCTTAGGAAGGAAGGAAGGAGGAAACATGAGAAATGTGACTTGTGGTCGGGGAGAAAAGGGGGTGGGGAAGGGGGGCGGGGGCAGATATTTTGGTGGTAGGCCAAAATTTTGGAAATGTGGAGGGAAACTTTGCGCGTGGTGCCGTGATACGTCCATTTTGCATCATGCTTTTATATCGATATTTATTGCATTATGGGCTGTTATTACACATTATGTCACGATACTTATGCCTTTTCACTCTTATTTACAAGGTTTACATGAAGAGGGAGAATGCCGGCAGCTGGAATTCTGGGCTGGAAAAGGAGCAAATCTTAGAGACCTATTCTGCACAACTCCAAAAGTCCTGAAATATATTCCAAAAATGACTTTCGTGGAGTTTCAGGACTTTTGGAGTTGTGCAGAATAGGTCTCTAATATTTGCTCCTTTTCCAGCCCAGAATTCCAGCTGCCGGCATTCTCCCTCCTTATGTAAACCTTGTAAAATAAGAGAGAATAGGCATAAGTATTGTGACATAACGTGTAATAACAGCCCATAATGCAATAAATATTGATATAAAAGCATGATGCAAAATGGACGTATCAACTCCCCCAAGCTTAGACCTCGCTTGTCCTCAAGCGAAAGCCGATAACGATAAATATGTCCACATGTTTAGAGGTAGAGGTGTCGATAAAATAAAATACGGACATGAGGGCATCATGATTATTCTCATAACAGCAGCATAGATGGATACATACTTAAAGAGCAATTTTTATTGCTTGCAGCAATGACAGCTTACTTGAAGGATCTTACTCAATCCATAGGTGGATATGGTGGACTCGCATGGCAAAACTGGGTTTAAGGATATTTGGAAGCACAAGTAGTATCTCTACTTGGTGCAAAGAATTTGGCTAGCATGAGGGGGAAAGGCAAGCTCAACATGTTGGATGATCCATGACAATATACTTTATCTCAGATATAAGAAAACATAACCCATTACGTTGTCTTCCTTGTCCAACATCAACTCTTTAGCATGTCATATTTTAATGAGTGCTCCCAATCATAAAAGATGTCCAAGATAGTATATTTATATGTGAAACCTCTCTTTCCTTATTACTTCCTATTAATTGCAACGATGACCAAAGCTATGCTTGTCAACTCTCAACAATTTTCAATCATCATACTCTTTCTATGTGAAGTCATTACTCTCAATAAGATCAATATGATATCTTTGCTTCTTTTTATTCTTCTCTTTTCTTTTATTCACTCAAGATCATGGCAAAATAATCAAGCCCTTGACTCAACACTAATCTTTATTATATAGCTCACGGACTTGATTACATAGAGGGATCATAAAGCAAAATTCAAAACTAGATCATACCAAAACTTTTATTCTACTAGATCAAAATACTACTAGAAGGATCGAACTAAGAAAAACGGTAAAGATAGGAGTGTGGTTGTGATACGATACCGGGGCACCTCCCCCAAGCTTGGCAGTTGCCAAGGGGAGTGCCCATACCCATGTGATTATGTCTCCTTTGCTGGTGAAGGGATTGTTGATGATGTAGGCTTGTCGTCCATCTTCCAAGGCATAGGCTCACCATCATAGAAGGACGATCAAGTCTCTGGGATCCTTAGATCTGCAGCCAAACTCATCCTTTTGAATCTGTATTCATACTCACAGTTTAAGTTTTGCAGGTCATAGATTTGGGCTTGGAGGTGCTCGATTTTCTCGTGGAGCTTGAAGATGGCCTCCCTAATGTCCTTGGCATTCAGCTTGTGGTTGTTGGTGAACTCCGTGATCATTATGTGATTGGAGTCAAGTCCACGCTCCACCATCTCCTGGCACTTGAAAACTTGTTGCTCCATTGCTTCAAGCCTTGTCTCCATGCTTCCGGTCCTCCGTGGTCCCTCAACATCGCGGATGTGCATCAACCCATCACGCATCTCAATGGTTTGAGGGTGCTGCAGCACCTCCGCGAGATAGGGGTTGATCACCTTCTCGAAGAACTTGTCCTTGGGGGCGCTTGGAGACGTCATGATGATCTAGATCTGTCAGAGAAACAGCTCGAAAGAAGAACAGAGGACAATTGCGTGATATAGGATTCAAAACCTTCGGGAGATTATATAATGAATTTTTACCGACCAAAATACGTATCGTGCAAGAAAATGGAGTCCGGAGAGCACACAAGGTGCCCGCGAGGTAGGGGGTGCGCCCAGTAGGGTAGGGCGCGCCCTCCACCCTCGTGGAGGCCTCATGTCCTTCCCGGACTGCTTCTTATTTTTCTATTTTTCTAAATATTCCAAAACGGAGAAATATTGCCATAAAAGCTGTTTTGGAGTCTGTTTACTTACCGTACCACATACCTATTCCTTTTCGGAGTCTGAAACGTTCCGGAAAGTGTCCCTTATGTATTCCTCCGGGGTTACGGTTTTAATAACATTGGTTTCAACATTTATAGGATTACCTGAGATATAGTGTTTGATTCTTTGACCGTTCACCACCTTCGGATTTGTGCCTTCGAAATTGTTGATTCTTATGGCACCCGAACGATAGACCTCCTCGATAACGTAAGGACCTTCCCATTTAGAGAGAAGTTTTCCTGCAAAAAATCTTAGACGAGAGTTGTATAGCAATACATAATCACCTACGTTAAACTCACGCTTCTGTATCCTTTTGCATGCCATCTTTTAACCTTTTCTTTAAACAACTTGGCATTTTCATAAGCTTGGGTTCTCCAGTCATCAAGTGAGCTGATGTCAAATAACCTCTTCTCACCGGCAAGTTTGAAATCATAGTTGAGCTCTTTAATAGCCCAATAAGCCTTATGTTCTAGTTCGAGAGGTAAGTGACATGCTTTTCCATAAACCATTTTATACGGAGACATAGCCATAGGATTTTTATATGCAGTTCTATAGGCCCATAATGCATCATCAAGTTTCTTGGACCAATTCTTTCTAGATCTATTAACAGTCTTTTGCAAAATTAATTTGAGCTCTCTATTACTCAATTCTACTTGACCACTAGACTGCGGGTGATAAGGAGATGCAATTCTATGGTTAACATCATACTTAGCAAGCATTTTACGAAAAGCACCATGAATAAAATGTGAACCACCATCAGTCATTAAATATCTAGGGACTCCAAAGCTCAGAAAAATAACTTCGTTAAGCATTTTAATAGAAGTGTTATGATCAGCACTACTAGTTGGAATAGCTTCTACCCACTTAGTAACGTAATCAACAGCAACTAAAATATGTGTATAACCATTAGAGGCCGGAAAAGGTCCCATATAATCAAAGCCCCAAACATCAAATGGTTCAATAACCAGTGAATAATTCATAGGCATTTCTTGACGTCTACTAATGTTACCAATTCTTTGGCATTCATCACAAGATAAGACAAACTTACGGGCATCCTTGAAGAGAGTAGGCCAATAAAAACCAGATTACAATACCTTATGTGCAGTTCTATCTCCAGCATGGTGTCCTCCATAAGCCTCTGAGTGACACTTGCGTAGGATCTGTTCCTGTTCATGCTCAGGTACACAACGTCTAATAACACCATCTACTCCTTTATAAAGATGTGGGTCATCCCAAAAGTAATGTCTCAAATCATAGAAAAACTTTTTCTTTTGCTGGTATGTGAAACTAGGTGGTATAAATTTAGCCACGATATAATTAGCATAATCAGCATACCACGGAGTACTACGAGAGGCATTTATGACATTTGATTGCTCATCAGGAAAGCTATCATCAATAGGTAGTGGGTCATCAAGAACATTTTCTAACCTAGACAAGTTGTCTGCAACGGGGTTCTCAGCTCCCTTTCTATCAATAATATGCAAATCAAATTCTTGTAGCAAGAGAACCCATCTAATAAGTCTAGGTTTAGCATCTTTCTTTTCCATAAGATATTTAATAGCAGCATGATCAGTGTGAATAGTTACTTTAGAATCAACAATATAAGGTCTAAACTTATCACAAGCAAATACAACTACTAAGAATTCTTTTTCAGTAGTAGCATAATTTCTTTGAGCATTATCTAGAGTCTTACTAGCATATTGAATAACATTTAATTTCTTATCAACTCTTTGCCCTAGAACAGCACCTACAGCATAATCACTAGCATCACACATAATTTCAAAGGGTAAATTCCAATCAGGTGGCTGAACAATATATGCAGAGATCAATGCTTTCTTAAGTATTTCAAATGCTTCTACACAATCATCATCAAAGACAAATGGTATATCTTTTTGTAATAAATTAGTCAGAGGCCGAGACATTTTTGAGAAGTCCTTAATGAACCTCCTATAAAAACCGGCGTGACCAAAGAAACTTCTTATACCTTTGATGTCCTTGGGACATGGCATCTTTTCAATAGCATCAACCTTGGCTTTATCAACTTCAATACCTCTTTTAGAAACCTTACGCCCCAAGACAATACCTTCATTAACCATAAAGTGGCACTTTTCCCAATTCAAAACAAGATTAGTTTCTTCACATCTCTGCAAAACTCGATCAAGGTTGCTCAAGCAATCATCAAAAGAGGATCCATAAACGGAGAAGTCGTCCATGAAAACCTCACAAATATTTTCACAAAAGTTAGAGAATATAGCCATCATGCATCTTTGAAAGGTAGCAGGTGCATTACATAAACCAAAAGGTATATGTCTATAAGCAAAAGTACCAAAAGGGCAAGTAAAAGTAGTTTTAGATTGATCGTTGGCTGACACAGGTATTTGAGAGAAACCAGAATAACCATCTAGAAAGCAAAAATGTGTATGTTTGGATAGTCTTTCTAGCATTTGATCGATAAAAGGTAAGGGGTAATGATCTTTCTTAGTAGCCTTATTTAATTTGCGGAAATCAATTACCATCCTATAACCTGTAATAATTCTTTGCGGAATCAATTCATCTTTATCATTAGGGACGACGGTAATACCTCCCTTCTTAGGGACACAATGGACAGGACTTACCCACTGACTATCAGCAACGGGATAAATTATACCTGCCTCCAGGAGCTTTAGTATTTCTTTTCTTACCACTTCTTTCATCTTAGGATTCAGCCGTCGTTGATGATCATGAACTGGTTTGGCATCTTCTTCCAAATTTATTTTATGTTGACATAGAGTGGGACTAATGACCTTAAGATCATCAAGAGTGTATCCAATAGCAGCACGATGCTTCTTCAGAGTTTTCAATAATCTCTCTTCTTCATGCTCTGAAAGGTTAGCACTAATAATAACAGGATATATCTTTTTCTCATCGAGATAAGCATATTTAAGAGTATCAGGTAAAGGTTTGAGCTCAAACACGGGATCACCCTTGAGTGGAGGAGGATCCCCTAGGATTTCAACTGGTAAATTGTGTTTCAGGATAGGTTCTTGTTTAAAGAATACTTCATCTATTTCCCTTCTTTCATTCATAAACATATCATTTTCATGGTCTAGCAAATACAGTTCTAAAGGATCGCTAGGAGGTATGGCAATAGAAGCAAGACCAATAATTTCATCCTTACTAGGCAATTCTTCTTCACGGTGTTGTCTACGAAATTTAGAGAAATTAAACTCATGAGACATATCACCCAAGCCTATAGTAACAACATCCTTTTCGCAGTCTATCCTAGCATTGACGGTGTTCAAGAAGGGTCTACCAAATATAATGGGACAAAAGCTATCTTGTGGGGAACCAAGAATAAGAAAATCAGCAGGGTATTTAGTTTTCCTACACAAGACTTCAACATCTCTTACAATTCCCATAGGTGAAATAGTATCTCTATTGGCAAGTTTAATTGTGACATCAATATCTTCTATCTCAACAGGTGCAATATCATGCATAATTTCTTTGTATAAGTCATAAGGTATTGCACTAACACTAGCACCCATATTACACAAGCCATGATAACAATGATCTCCTATTTTAACAGAAATAACAGGCATGCCTACCACAGGTCTATGTTTATCTTTAGCACAAGGTTTGGCAATTCTAGTAGTTTCACCGCAGAAATAAATAACATGCCCATCAATATTATCAGCCAAGAGATCTTTAACAATAGCAATATTAGGTTCAACTTTAATTTGCTCAGGAGGTGTATAAGTTCTAATATTGCTTTTACGAACCACAGTCGAAGCTTTAGCATGATCCTTTATCCTAACAGGGAAAGGTGGTTTCTCAACATAAGAAGTAGGAACAATAGGATCATTATAAGTGATAGTCTTTTCTTCAACTTTAATAGGTGCAGCTACCTTTACTTCTATGGGAGGATGATATTTAAACCACTTCTCCTTGGGGAGATCAACAAAAGTAGCAAAAGATTCACAGAATGAAGCTACTATCCCAGAGTCAAGTCCATATTTAGTGCTAAATTTACAGAAAACATTGGTATGCATAAAAGATTTAACACAATCAAAGTTAGGTGTCATACCTGACTCCTTACCTTCGTCGAGATCCCAATCTTCAGAGTTGCGTTTAATTCTATCCGATAAATTCCATTTGAATTCAATAGTCTTCATCATAAAAGAGCCAGCACAAGAAGTATCGAGCATGGATTGATTATTACGAGAAAGTCGAGCATAAAAACATTGAAGAATTATTTCTCTTTAGAGCTCATGATTGGGGCATGAATATAACATTGATTGAAGCCTCCCCCAAGCTTGAGCGATGCTTTCTCCTTCGTGAGGCCAAAAATTATATATATAATTGCGATCACGATGAACAAGATGCATAGGATAAAATTTCTGATGAAATTCCAATTTCAATCGTTTATAGTTCCATGATCCGGTATCATCACATAGCCTATACCATGTCGATGCATCTCCCTTCCAAGATAAAGTGAAGACCTTCCTCTTAACAACATCACCAGGTATACCTGCAAGCTTAAATAATCCACAAACTTCATCCACATATATTAGGTGCTCATCAGGATGCTTTGTACCATCTCCTACAAAAGGCTTAGCTAGCAGTTTTTCTAACATGCCCGAAGGAATCTCAAAGTGGACATTTTCATTTTCATTTTCAATTTCAGTAGGTTCAGTAGGTTGAGGAGCAACTCTTTGCTCTACTGGTCGGGGTGAAGATACCCCAAACAAGCCCCTCAGAGGATTACTTTCCATAGTAACAAGTGATAGTAAATTTCAGCACACTATATAAATTTTTTCTTACCAAATTCCACCTACCAAAGGCGCTTCACTCCCCGGCAACGGCGCCAGAAAAGAGTCTTGATGACCCACAAGTATAGGGGATCTATCGTAGTCCTTTCGATAAGTAAGAGTGTCGAACCCAACGAGGAGCAGAAGGAAATGATAAGCGGTTTTCAGCAAGGTATTCTCTGCAAGTAATGAAATAAGTGGTAACAAATAGTTTTGTGATAGGATAATTTGTAACGAGCAACAAGTAACAAAAGTAAATAAAGTGCAGCAAGGTGGCCCAATCCTTTTGTAGCAAAGGACAAGCCAGGACAAACTCTTATATAGAGAAAAGCGCTCCCGAGGACACATGGGAATTATCGTCAAGCTAGTTTTCATCACGTTCATATGATTCGCGTTCGGTACTTTGATAATTTGATATGTGGGTGGACCGGTGCTTGGGTGCTGTTCTTACTTGAACAAGCATCCCACTTATGATTAACCTCTATTGCAAGCATCCGCAACTACAACAAAAGTATTAAGGTAAACCTAACCATAGCATGAAACATATGGATCCAAATCAGCCCCTTACGAAGCAACGCATAAACTAGGGTTTAAGCTTCTGTCACTCTAGCAACCCATCATCTACTTATTACTTACCAATGCCTTCCTCTACGCCCAAATAATGGTGAAGTGTTATGTAGTCGATGTTCACATAACACCACTAGAGGATAGACAACATACATCTCATCAAAATATCGAACGAATACCAAATTCACATGACTACTAATAGCAAGACTTCTCCCATGTCCTCAGGAACAAACATAACTACTCACAAAGCATATTCATGTTCATAATCAGAGGGGTATTAATATGCATATAGGATCTGAACATATGATCTGCCACCAAATAAACCAACTAGCATCAACTACAAGGAGTAATCAACACTACTAGCAACCTACTAGTACCAATCCTGGACTTGGAGACAAGAATTGGATACAAGAGATGAACTAGGGTTTTGAGAGGAGATGGTGCTGGTGAATATGTTCATGGAGATTGCCCTCTCCCGATGAGAGGAGCGTTGGTGATGACGATGGCGATGACTTCCCCCTCCCGGAGGGAAGTGTCCCCGACAGAACAGCGCTGCCGGAGCCCTAGATTGGTTCTGCCAAGGTTCCACCTCGTGGCGGCAGAGTCTCGTCCCGAAAGGTTGCTTATGATTTTTTCCTCGACGAAAGACTTCATATAGCAGAAGATGGCCACCGGAGAGCCAACAAGGGGCCCATGAGGAAGGGGGCGCGCCCTGGGGGGTAGGGCGCGCCCCCCACCCTCGTGGGCAGGTGGTGGCCCCCCTGACGTAGTTCTTCCGCTCAGTATTTTTTATTATTTGCAAAAATGACTTTCGTGGAGTTTCAGGACTTTTGGAGTTGTGCAGAATAGGTCTCTAATATTTGGTACTTTTCTAGCCCAGAATTCCAGCTGCCGGCATTCTCCCTCCTTATGTAAACCTTGTAAAATAAGAGAGAATAGGCATAAGTATTGTGACATAATGTGTAATAACAGCCCATAATGCAATAAATATTGATATAAAAGCATGATGCAAAATGGACGTATCATCCACCCACATATCAAATTATCAAAGTAACAAACGCGAATCATATGAGCATGATGAAAACTAGCTTGACGATAATTCCCATGTGTCCTCAGGAGCGTTTTCCTTTATATAAGAGTTTGTCCAGGCTTGTCCTTTGCTACAAAAAGGATTTGGGCCACCTTGCTGCACCTTGTTTACTTTTGTTACTTGTTACCACTTATGAATTACCTTATCATAAAACTATCTGTTACCGATAATTTCAGTGCTTGCAGAGAATACATTACTGAAAACCGCTTGTCATTTCCTTCTGCTCCTCATTGGGTTTGACACTCTTACTTATCGAAAGGACTACGATAGATCCCCTATACTTGTAGGTCATCAAGACTCTTTTTTGGCGCCGTTGCCGGGGAGTGAAGCGCCTCTGGTAAGGAAAAATTTATATAGTGTGCTGAAATTTACTGTCACTTGTTACTATGGAAAATAATCCTTTGAGGGGCTTGTTTGGGGTATCTTCACCCCGACCAGTAGAGCAAAGAGTTTCTCCTCAACCTACTGAACCTACTGAAAATATTTACTTTGAAATTCCTTCGGGTATGATAGAGAAACTGCTAGCTAATCCTTTTACAGGAGATGGAACATTACATCCCGATATTCACCTAATCTAAGTGGATGGAGTTTGTGGATTATTTAAGCTTGCAGGTATGCTCGAGGGTGTTTTCAAGAAGAAGGTCTTCCCTTTATCTTTGAAGGGAAAGGCATTGACATGGTTTAGGCTATGTGATGATATTGGATCATGGAGCTACAACCGATTGAAATTGGAATTTCATCAGAAGTTTTATCCTATGCATCTGGTTCATCGTGATCGTAATTATATATATAATTTTTGGACTCGTGAAGGAGAAATTATTTCTCAAGCTTGGGGGAGGCTTAAGTCAATGTTATATTCACGCCCCAATCATGATCTCTCAAGAGAAATTATTATTCAAAATTTTTATGCTCGGCTTTCTCTCAATAATCGCTCCATGCTCGATACTTCTTGTACTGGTTCTTTTATGATGAAGACTATTGAATTCAGATGGGATTTATTAGAAAGAATTAAACGCAACTCTGAAGATTGGGAACTCGATGAAGGTAAGGAGTCAGGTATAACACCTAAGTTTAATTGTGTTAAATCTTTTATGGATACCGATGCTTTTCGTGAATTTAGCACTAAATATGGACTTGACTCCGAGATAGTAGCTTCTTTCTGTGAATCATTTGCTACTCATGTTGATCTCCCTAAGGAGAAGTGGTTTAAATATCATCCTCCCATTGAAGTAAAAGTAGTTGAACCTATTAAAGTTGAAGAAAAGACTATCACTTATAATGTTGATCCTATTGTTCCTACCTCTTATATTGAGAAACCACCTTTCCCTGTTAGAATAAAGGATCATGCTAAAGCTTCAACTGTGGTTCGTAAGAGTAAAGCTAGAACATCTACACCCTCTGAGCAAATTAAAGTTGAACCTAGTATTGCTATGGTTACGGATCTCTTGGTCGATAATATTGATGGGCATGTTATTTACTTATGTGATGAGGCTGCTAGAATTGCTAGACCCGATACTAAAAATAAGCATAGACCTGTTGTCGGCATGCGTGTTGTTTCTGTTAAAATAGGAGATCATTGTTATCATGGCTTATGTGAGATGTGTGCTAGTCGAGTGCAATACCTCATTCCTTATACAAATAAATTATGCATGATATTGCACCTGCTGAGATAGAAGATATTGATGTTACAATTAAGCTTGCCAATAGAGATACTATTTCACCGGTTGGGATTGTTAGAGATGTTGAAGTCTTGTGTGGGAAAGTTAAATTTCCTACTGATTTTCTTGTTCTTGGTTCCCCACAAGATGACTTTTGTCCCATTATATTTGGTAGACCCTTCTTGAATACTGTTAATGCTAGGATAGATTGCGAAAAGGATATTGTTACTGTTGGTTTGGGGGATATGTCTCATGATTTTTATTTTGCTAAATTTCATAGACAACCCCATGATAAAGAATTGCCTAGTAAAAATGAAATTATTGGTCTTTCTTCTATTGTTGTGCCTCCTAATGATCCTTTAGAACAATATTTGCTAGACCATGAAAATGATATGTTTATGAATGAAAGAAGGGAAATAGATGAAGTATTCTTTAAACAAGGACCTATTTTGAAACACAACTTGCCTGTTGAAATTCTAGGGGATCCTCCTCCGCCCAAAGGTGATCCCATGTTTGAGCTTAAACCATTACCTGATACTCTTAAATATGCTTCTCTTGATGAGAAGAAGATATATCCTGTTATTATTAGTGCTAACCATTCAAAGCAGGAAGAAGAGAAATTATTGAAAACTCTGAAGAAGCACTATGCTGCTATTGGTATACTATTGATGATCTTAAGGGCATTAGTCCCACTCTATGCAAGCACAAAATAAAATTGGAGAAAGATGCTAAACCGGTTGTTGATCACCAATGACGGTTAAATCCTAAGATGAAAGAAGTGGTAAGAAATGGAATACTAAAGCTTCTGGTGGCAGGTATAATTTATCCTGTTGCTGATAGTCAGTGGGTAAGTCATGTCCATTGTATCCCTAAGAAGGGAGGTATTATTGTTGTTCCTAATGATAAAGATGAATTGATCCCACAAAGAATTGTTACGGGTTATAGAATGGTAATTGATTTTCACAAATTAAATAAAGCTACTAGAAAGGATTATTACCCTTTACCTTTTATTGATCAAATGCTAGAAAGATTATCTAAACATACACATTTTTGCTTTCTAGATGGTTATTCTGGTTTCTCTCAAATACCTGTGTCTAAAGAGGATCAGGATAATACCACTTTTACCTGCCCTTTCGGTACCTTTGCTTATAGACGTATGCATTTTGGTTTATGTAATGCACCTACTACCTTTCAAAGATGTATGACTGCTATATTCTCTGATTTTTGTGAAAAGATTATTGAGGTTTTCATGGATGATTTCTCCGTGTATGGAACTTCTTTTGATGATTGCTTAAGCAACCTTGACCGAGCCTTGCAGAGATGTGAAGAAACTAATCTTGTCTTGAATTGGGAGAAGTGCCACTATATGGTTAATGAAGGTATTGTCTTGGGGCATAAAATTTCTGAAAGAGGTATTGAAGTCGATAAAGCCAAAGTTGATGCTATTGAAAAGATGTCGTGTCCTAAGGACATCAAAGGTATAAGAAGTTTCCTTGGTCATACTGGTTTTTATAGGAGGTTCATTAAAGACTTCTCTAAAATTTCTAGGCCTCTGACTAATCTCTTACAAAAAGATGTTCCTTTTGTATTTGATGATGATTGTGTAGAAGCATTTGAAATACTTAAGAAAGCCTTGATTTCTGCACCTATTGTTCATCCACCTGATTGGAATTTACCCTTTGAAATTATGTGTGATGCTAGTGATTATGTTGTAGGTGCTGTTCTAGGACAAAGAGTTGATAAGAAATTAAATGTTATCCAATATGCTAGTAAAACTCTAGACAGTGCCCAGAGAAATTATGCTACTACTTAAAAAGAACTTTTTAGTAGTTGTATTTGCTTGTGATAAGTTCAGACCTTATATTGTTGATTCTAAAGTAACTGTTCACACTGGTCATGCTGCTATGAAATATCTTATGGAAAGATGCTAAACCTAGACTTATTAGATGGGTTCTCTTGCTACAAGAATTTGATTTGCATATTATTGATAGAAAGGGAGCTGAGAACGCCATTGCAGACAACTTATCCAGGTTAGAGAATGTTCTTGATGACCCACTACATATTGATGATAGCTTCCCTGATGAACAATTAGCTGTCATAAATGCTTCTCATACTGCTCCATGGTATGCTGATTATGCTAATTACATTGTTCCTAAATTTATACCACCTAGTTTCACATACCAGCAAAAGAAAAGGTTTTTCTATGATCTAAGACATTAATTCTGGGATGACCCACACCTTTATAAAGAAGGAGTAGATGGTGTTATTAGACGTTGTGTACCTGAGCATGAACAGGAACAGATCCTACGCAAGTGTCACTCCGAGGCTTATGGAGGACACCACGCTGGAGATAGAACTGCACATAAGGTATTGCAATCCGGTTTTTATTGGCCTACCCTCTTCAAAGATGCCCGTAAGTTTGTCTTGTCTTGTGATGAATGTCCAAGAATTGGTAATATGAGTAGATGTCAAGAAATGCCTATGAACTATTCACTTGTTATTGAACCATTTGATGTTTGGGGCTTTGATTATATGGGACCGTTTCCTTCCTCTAATGGGTATACACATATTTTAGTTGTTGTTGATTACGTTACTAAGTGGGTAGAAGCTATTCCAACTAGTAGTGCTGATCATAACACCTGTATTAAGATGCTTAAAGAATTTATTTTTTCGAGGTTTCGAGTCCCTAGATACTTAATGACTGATGGTGGTTCACATTTTATTCATGGTGCTTTTCGTAAAATGCTTGCTAAGTATGATGTTAATCATAGAATTGCATCCCCATACCACCCATAGTCTAGCGGTCAAGTAGAACTGAGTAATAGAGAGATTAAATTAATTTTGCAAAAAACTGTTAATAGATCTAGAAAGAATTGGTCCAAGAAACTTGATGATGCATTATGGGCCTATAGAACTGCATATAAAAATCCTATGGGTATGTCTCCATATAAAATGGTTTATGGAAAAGCATGTCACTTACCTCTCGAACTAGAACATAAGGCATATTGGGCCATTAAAGAGCTCAATTATGATTTCAAACTTGCCGGTGAGAAGAGACTATTTGACATTAGCTCAATAGATGAGTGGAGAACCCAGGCCTATGAGAATGCCAAACTGTTTAAAGAAAAAATTAAAAGATGGCATGCCAAAAGGATACAAAAGCGTGAGTTTAATGTAGGTAATTATGTTTTGTTATACAACTCTCGTTTAAGATTTTTTGCAGGAAAACTTCTCTCTAAATGGAAGGTCCTTACGTTATCGAGGAGGTCTATCATTCCGGTGCCATGGAAATCAACAACTTCGAAGGCACAAATCCAAAGGTGCTAAACGGTCAAAGAATAAAACATTATATCTCAGGTAATCCCATAAATGTTGAAACTAATGTTATTGAAACCGTAACCCCGGAGGAGTACATACGTGACACTTTCAAGAATGTTTCGGACTTCGAAAAGGAATAGGTATGTGGTACGATAAGTAAACCGACTCCGAAACAGTTCTAATAGAAATTTTTCTCCGTTTTGGAATATTTAAGAAAATAGGAAAATTATAAGTAGTCCGGGAAGGACACGAGGCGTCCACGAGGGTGGAGGGCGCGCCCTACCCCCTGGGCACGCCCCCTACCTCGTGGGAACCTCGTGTGCCCTCCGGACTCCGTTTTCTTGCACGATACTTCTTTTGGTCAGTAAAAATTCATTATATAATCTCCTGAAGGTTTTGACCACCGTACCATGCAAATATCTCCTGTTTTTGTTCCGAGCTGTTTTTTGCCAGAGTTTTCAAGGTCAGGCATCATGTCGTCCCCCTCCTCCAACAACGCGGGCGACGATGCTTGGCTAATGAAGATAGAGGTGAAGCGGGAAGAAATCCGGGAAACTAAGGAAGATGACAAGATCAAGGAGGTCACGAAGGAGCAAGTCTCGACAGTAGAAGAAGAAGGCTTCTCTCAACCTTACTACAATCATCTTACCCCAACTGAGATTGAAGCTTTCAAGATGATCGAGCTAGCTCGCATACAAAATAAGTATCTCACACGTGAAAATCTTTTGTTGCAAGAGCATATTACCGCACTCAAGGGCATTATCCGCAAACTAGAGGATCTCCGATGCTCGATGTGTTACACTCCATCATCACCACCTCCGAAGAAAGAGACATAATCACACGGGTATGGGCACTCCCCTTGGCAACTGCCAAGCTTGGGGGAGGTGCCCCGGTATCGTATCGCCATCACACTTATATCTTTACCGTTTTTCTCAGTTTGATCCTTTTGGTTATATCTTGATCTAGTAGAATAAAGTTTTAGTATGATCTAGTTTTGAGTTTTGCTTTATGATTCCTCTGTGTAATCGAGTCCGTGAGCAATATACAATAAAGATTAGTTTTGAGTCCAGGGCTTCGCTATCTTACTATGATCTTGAGGGAATAAAAGAAAGAATAAAAAGATCCTATTGATCTTATGGAGAGTAATGACTTCACATATAAAGAGGATGACGAATAAAAGTTGTTGAGAGTTGAAAAACATAGTTTTGGTCATCGTTGCAATTAATAGGAAGTAATAAAGAAAGAGAGGTTTTCACATATAAATATACTATCTTGGACATCTTTTATGACTGTGAGCACTCATTAAAATATGGCATGCTAAAAAGTTGATGTTGGACAAGGAAGACAACGTAATGTGTTATGTTTTCTTATATCCGAAATAAATTATATAGTCATGGATCATCCAACATGTTGAGCTTGCCTTTTCCCCTCATGCTAGCCAAATTCTTTGCACCAAGTAGAGATACTACTTGTCACCCGCCAGGAGGGGCCGAGTTACTCATAAGGGTCATCACCTAAAGCCCGGCGCCATGTTTGAAGACGGTGGGCCAAAGATGGGCTTAAGACCCGGAGATGGCTTAAGGCCCGTAGTTGCAACCGTCATTATAGTAGAACTTGTAATGTAGGGAAAGAATAGTTGAGAGTCCGAGCCGGACAGTCTTATGAGCCGGCGGGGACTCTCAGAAGCGGCTAAGCGTCAACCTCTCTATATAAAGGGGCGACCCGGCAGCGGTTTAAGGGGAAGAAAGATCTCATCGAGAGCCAGGCATAGCAGTTAAGCTCCCTGGTCATCGGAACCCTAATCAATACCACCTCAACTGGACGTAGGCTTTTACCTTCACCGTAAGGGGCCGAACCAGTATAAACTCTCGTGTTCCTTGTCCCGTTTAACCCCTTCAAGCTTCCTAGCAGCGATGGCTCCATGACTAAGTCCTAGCTTGAGGACATCTGCCGTGACAATTCCACGACAGTTGGCGCCCACCGTGGGGCATTCGCATGGTGGATTTGAGTTCTTGAAGGGCAGCTTCGAAGGGCTCAAGGGATACGCTGTGGGCCGGATGACCAAGAGTCATCGCGGCAAGCTCTACATCGATGATGCAAGCTGGGGCCCCGATGCCGGCTCAATTGAGTACGGATACCGTGTCCCCTTCGGTGGGATTCATGTTTTCATTGGCAAGATTGGTGAGCCGGGCCCTGAGCCGGATCTTTGCGCCGATCTCATCGAGACGGCTCAGCGCGCGCGACCCGCCCGGGCCCTGCCTGCCTTCAAGCATGCTTTTGTGGGATGTATACATGGAGGGCTCTCTGATGGACCTGGGTCTAGTGATGAGACGGCCGCCGGCTCAAACGGCGGGTCGTCCACAGATGAGTCAAACTCGTTGTATCAACTTCAAGATGGCAGGCTCATGGGTTGTTCCGATGGTGACGGTATTCCGGACTCGTTTGAGCCGCCGAGCCGGGTTGGAATCTTCATGGCTGGTGCGTAGCCTATTCAGAACCCTGCTGCTGGGGCGGGAAACCCGGTGCCCTCGCCGGCTCAGGTGCTGATGGATCTCACGGACAAGATGACGGCCCTGTTGACCGCCGGGGTTTACCCGGCGGATCAGGCTCAACATGACGCAGAGGTGGCGCAGTTAAAGTTAGATCTCGTGAAAGCCAAAGAGGATCTGGCAGCGGAAGGGATCAGGATGGCTGTGGAGAGGGCGGCTCTAGACGCCCAAACTCAGTTGATTCAAGCGCAATCCTTCCGGCTCACGATGGATCAGAACGCGTCCAATGAGGTCATGAGAAGGAGGCATCAAAAGGCCCAATCTCGACTCCCTCCGGTTTACGATCCTCGAAACCTCTTCAACACGCCAGGTGCAGGGTCGAGTAACCCGCCAGGGGTCATAGTGCCCAGGTCTGGGACCCCTGTTCAGCCACAAGTGATGGGGCCTCCCCGGGTGAGCCCTGCCCCGCCTCAGTATGTGCCAATACCACCGGGTCATTATGCTAACCCGCTGGAGAACAAGGTCGCCGCTGCAGCACGGCTGGCGGCCCTCCCAATTGACGGCGACTCTCCGACGGCTGTTGAAACCCGCCGGGTCAGGGAACTTCTTCAGACAGCACTGGCGCAGCAAGAGGCGTACTCTTACAGTCGGGACAGGATCCACTCGACCCCTCGTCCAGGCCGGAGCCCGAGTTACAGCAGACACATGGTCTCAGCGACCGGCTCAAGTAATGTCCGACGCCATGACCCGCCCCCTGGCCATGGCCCGGCTCATAACGGAGCCTTTTACGTAGCAGACCGAGACAGAGCGCGGCAAGAGGCGGAGCAGGTGCCTCAGTTGACGGCTTACCAGACTCCCCCGGCTTATCCGACGACTTCCGTCGACGCGGGTATCTCTACCAGGACTGGAGGCGTCCCTTGTTTAGTGCCGGCTCTCCGCAATGAACGTCTACCTAAGGACTTCAAAGGGCCTAGGAAGGTGCCTAATTACACGGCCGACTTACAACCCGGAGCCTGGATCGAGAGTTATGAGATGGCCATGGAATTGCTGGAGGTCAGTGAAGCAGCGATGGCCAAGTACTTCACCATGATGCTAGATGGGACTGTCCGCACATGGTTGAAAGGGCTACCACCGAACTCCATCGGGTCTTGGGCTGAGCTGAAAGCCCGGTTCATCCAAAATTTCAAGGATACCTGTAGGCAGTCTATGTCAATTGTGGATTTGACTAACTGTAAGCAGCAGGAGGGTGAGTCTACGACACATTGGGTTCGCCGGGTTAAGGAAATAATACACTCATCTGAGAAGATGGATGCCGGCTCTGCGGTTTTAATGTTGGAACAGAATTGTCGCTTTCTGCCCCTGAAAATGAAACTCGGGCGGCTCAAGCATGATTGTAATGACATGGGTACGCTGATGGCGGCTCTCGTCAAGTATGCCGACTCTGACAGTACCAAAGACCCCGCGTCAGATGATGAAAGGACAGGGAAGGGAAAGAAGAACGGTAATGGCAAGGGACCTCAGCATAACCCGGGGAACCAAGGAGGTGGCAAGCGCAAGGCCGGCGGCAGCCTAGAGTTCGTGGCCAACGCCAGCTCACAGGGTAATAACCAGCGACGCAAGGGGAGGCCCCCTCCCCGAGCCGGCGGATCAGGCCCAACGCTGGAGCAGCTGTTGAATGAGCCCTGTCTAAGGCATGGCTCTAGAGAGAAGCCAGCTACTCATTTGTGGAAGGATTGTGCAATCATGAAGACTTTTAAGAATTCCAACGCCTTTAATGGCAACAATGGCCCGGGCGGCGGTTCAGGCGCCGGTGGTTTTCATGGCCAGGGCGGCGGCTCAAATTTTAACCCTCAGAGCGGTCAAGGGGGCTTGAATCAGCAGTCTGGCCAGGGCCATCAACAGCAGCAGGGGGTTATCAGACCAATTCAAAGCAGCTTAGCGGTGGACAGTACCATGTATTTACCACCAGTCTGTGTAAGCGGGATCAGAAGCTTCATAAAAGGGCTGTGAATGCTGTTGAGCCGGCGGTTCCATGCTATTTACGATGGTCTGAGCAGCCTATAGTGTGGAGTAGGGAGGATCACCCTCCCCGGGTGGATAATCCGGGTCACTTGGCCTTGGTGGTGGCTCCTCAGGTGGGAGGATATAAGTTCACTAAGGTGCTCATGGATGGAGGCAGCAGCATCAACATCCTCTATTATGAGACTTTCCGTCATATGGGGTTGGTTGATAAGAACCTCAGCCAGTCAAACACTATTTTCCATGGTGTGGTACCTGGTAAGTCGGCTTATCCAGTCGGCAAGATCAAGTTGGAAGTGGCCTTTGGAGATGAACACAACTACAGGGTGGAAAAATTGACCTTTGAGGTGGTCAAGATAAGAAGTCTGTACCATGCCATATTTGGGCGGCCGGCTTACGCCAAGTTCATGGCACGACCGTGTTACGTGTATTTGCAGCTCAAGATGCCGGGTCATAATGGGACCATTACGGTTCACGGCAGCAGGAAGGTAGCCTTGGAGTGTGAGGAAGGCGATGCAGCTTATGCAGAATCTGTTTGCGCAACAGAGGAGTTGAAGTTTTACAAAGACAATGTTGACCCAACAGATATGACCTCTCTGAAAAAGCCGACTACGGAGCAGGAGCCGGCAATGAAATTTAAGTCGGCTGATGAGACTAAACTTGTTGATTTCGTTCCAGGTGATTCATCTCAGCAGTTTAGCATCAGTGCCAATCTGGATCCAAAATAGGAAAGCGCGCTCATCAAGTTCATCCGTGAGAATAGGGACATTTTTGCATGGAAACTGTCTGACATGCCAGGTGTACCTAGAGAACTCGCTGAGCACACTCTCAATGTTGATCCAAAATTTAAGCCGGTTAGGCAATTCCTTCGGCGGTTTAATGAAGAGAGGCAGAAAGCCATTGGTGAAGAGTTGGCCCGGCTCTTGGCGGCCGGGTTTATTGTTGAAGTCTTTCACCCAGAGTGGTTAGCTAACCCGGTGCTCGTACTCAAGAAGAACAGCACCTGGCGGATGTGTGTGGACTACACAGATTTGAACAAGGCGTGTTCGGCTGATCCTTTCGCCCTTCCCCGTATTGATCAAATAGATGCTACGGCGGGTTGTGAGCGCCTAAGTTTCTTGGATGCTTATTCTGGATATCATGAGATTAAAATGGCAGTTAAGGACCAGGAGAAGACGGCGTTCATCACTCCCTTTGGAGCCTTCTGCTATGTGTCTATGCCCTTTGGACTCAAGAGTGCACAGGCGACTTATCAGCGTTGCGTGCAGAGCTGTCTTCATAGCCAGATTGGGCGCAATGTTCATGCTTATGTGGATGATATTGTGGTTAAATCCAGGAAGGAGGAAACCTTGATAGATGATCTGAGGGAAACCTTTGATAATCTCCGGGTCTACAAGATGATGCTTAACCCGGCCAAATGTGTTTTTGGTGTTCCTGCAGGCAAGCTCTTGGGTTTTTTGGTTTCTAACAGAGGCATTGAAGCTAACCCGGAGAAGATCAAGGCCATTACCTCCCTGGCTAAGCCGGCGTGTATAAACGACGTCCAGCGCCTGGCGGGTCGTATCGCTGCTTTAAGCCATTTTATAAGCCGTTTGGGGGAGAAGGCCATGCCATTATATCAGTTGATGAAGAAAACCGATGACTTTGTCTGGAATGATGCAGCTAATACTGCTTTCGAGGATTTGAAGAGACAACTGGCCGAGCCCCCAGTCCTTGCTGCTTTGGTTGACAAGGAGCCTTTATTGCTGTATGTGGCTGCTAACACACGAGCCGTCAGTGTGGCCGTAGTGCTGGAGCGCAAGGAAGAGGGTAAGGAGCATCCGGTTCAGCGGCCGGTTTATTATGTCAGCGAAGCACTCGTTGAGTCCAAGCAGCGGTATCCGCATTGGCAGAAGCTTGTTTATGGTGTGTTCATGGCAAGCCGGAAGCTTAAGCATTATTTCCAGGGTCACCCTATCACTGTGGTCAGTTCTGCCCCTCTTGGAGATATCATTCAAAACAGAGAGGCCACAGGTGGCTAAGTGGGCTATAGAGCTTGGACCTCATGGTCTGAAGTACATGCCACGCACTGCTGTTAAGTCTCAGGCCTTGGTGGATTTCATCAATGATTGGACAGAGCTACAAATGCCCGAACAAAAGCCGGATAACACATATTGGACTATTCATTTCGATGGGTCCAGGCAATTGGAGGGCTCGGGGGCTGGAGTCGTGTTGGCTTCCCCTAAAGGTGACAAGTTCCATTATGTGCTACAATTGATGTTTCCTTGCACCAACAATGCAGCTGAGTACGAGGCCTTGCTCCGTGGTCTTCAAATGGCTAAGGAGATGAGCTTGAGCCGGGTAAGGTGCTTCAGCGACTCAGACTTGGTGGCTCAACAAGTATCAGGCAAGTGGGACTCCAAGGACCCTCTCATGGCGGCTTATCGCCGTGAAGTTGATGCCATTGCTGGGCACTTTCAGGGTTACCAAGTAGAGCATATCGATCGCAGGAAGAACGAGGCGGCTCATGCTTTAAGCCGGCTGGGCTCTCAGCGCAAACCGGTGCCGCCTAATACTTTCCTGGACGTCTTGCATAACCCTTCTGTTAAGTTGCCTACAGAAGAAGACTTGGCTGTCCCTGACCCGGAGGCACAGTTGGTGGCGGCTCTCCACGTCATCCCGGACTGGACAGTGCCCTATCTGGCTTACATGACCCGGGGAGATTTGCCTGAGGATGAAACTTTGGCCAGACACATAACCCGGCGGTCTAAGTCAATGGTTGTTATCAATGGGGAGTTGCATCATCGCAGTGTTACGGGAGCGTTCCAGCGTTGTGTCTCCCCTGAGGAAGGTCAAGAGATCTTGCGTGAGATTCATGAAGGGGATTGTGGCCATCACACCGGCTCAAAGTCTCTTGTGGCCAAGGCTTTTCGTCATGGTTTTTATTGGCTGACGGCTCATGCTGATGCGGAGGATTTGGTCAGTAAATGTGATGGTTGCCAAAGGTTTTCGCGACGGGCTCATGTGCCGGCTCAGGAGCTGAGGATGATCCCAATTACTTGGCCCTTTGCGGTCTGGGGGCTTGATATGGTTGGGCCTTTTAAAAGGTCCAAGGATAAGAAGACCCACCTCTTGGTGGCAGTTGACAAATTTACCAAGTGGGTTGAAGTAGAGCCAGTTAGCAAGTGTGATGCAGCCACGGCAGTTCAATTTATGAAAAAGGTGATCTTTCGTTTTGGCTTTCCACACAGCATTATAACTGACAATGGTACCAATTTATCCAAAGGCGCCATGGAGGAGTTCTGCCAACGAGAGCATATTCGACTTGATGTTTCATCAGTGGCTCATCCTCAATCCAATGGTCAGGCTGAGAGGGCTAATCAGGAGATTCTGAAAGGCATCAAACCCCGGCTTTTGGTCCCTTTACAACGGACGCCGGGTTGTTGGGTGGAGGAGTTACCCTCCGTGTTGTGGAGCATCAACACTACTCCTAACAGGTCTACAGGTTTCACGCCTTTCTTCATGGTTTACGGAGCGGAAGCAGTTCTCCCTAGTGACATCCATCATGACTCACCTCGAGTGGCGGCTTATGTGGAGATGGATAATGAACAGGCGCGCCAAGATGCTCTTGACTTGTTGGACGAACAGCGTGATGTGGCAGCAGCTCGTTCAGCGATTTACCAACAAGACCTGCGCCGTTATCATAGTCGCCGGGTTAAATCCCGGGTCTTCCAAGAAGGTGATCTGGTGCTCCGGCTTATCCAAGATCAGACAGATGCGCACAAGCTATCCCCGCCTTGGGAAGGGCCCTTTGTGGTCAGCAAGAATTTGCATAACGAGTCATATTACCTCATTGACGTTCGGGAGCACAAGGATTCACGTAAGTCGGAGGAAGAGACCCGTCGGCCGTGGAACATAGCTCAGCTTCGGCCTTATTACACTTGAGCCACCGGCTCTCATAATGTACATATTTCTCTAAGCCATGTATGTATTATGATAAGCAATAAAGCAGGACCTCTGTCCTTTTTTCTCCTCCAAAGATGAATGTGTTACTTTCATTACAAAGATCATGCGATAAATTGAAGGAGGATCCGGCTTATGATCGTATTCGAATCTAGCCATACACAATATAGTCACTTGGGGGCTTCCTGTTCAAACATAGGTCGTATTTGAACCAAAGAGAACATAGCTGTCGATACCCATTTGATTGGCAAAGTGCCGAGCTCATTGGGGAGTTTTCTTTGATCATATTTGAATCATAGTTTAACCCCTTTGGGAGCCGACGTGGATCGTATTCGAATCAGCGTCGTTAAACAATTCTTAAGTTCATTTGGGGGCTTCCTGTTCAAACATGGGTCGTATTCGAACCAAAGAGAACATAGCTGTCGGTACCCTCTTGATTGGCATCGCCACACCCACTGGGGGCTATATGATCGCATTCGAATCTTAGCATAACCCCTTTGGGACGAGTCTCTGGTCGTATTCGAACCAGAAGCCCCTAAGCTTTTCTGAGTATCAAAAAGTTCTTCTGGTTATTTCAATAGTGTGCACGGCAGGTATCGCTTTGCCGGCTTAACTTTGATTTACAGTACTAGTCGAATACAATCGGTGTTATTAAGACTGGTAAACCGGAATTGAGGTACCAACCTTATTACCCGGGTTATATAAGCCGGAAGTGTGCTTGCAGGCCGGTAAGTGTGTTATTACGGGTATATCAAGGGCATAATTCATATTCCGGGTTATATGTCTAAAACTATGATTCTCAGTGCGGTAAGCCGCCTAGAGACTTGTGATTTGTCTTTCTACGCAGGATAGTTAAAGGTAACTATTGGAGCTTAAGGAAAATGAATGGTCAAGTATGACCCGGAGAAATATAAGGAAGCAACTTCAATGGAATTTAGCATTCAACGCGTGCACAATGGCACGGCAAAGTTAAAGTGTTGGTCCTATTCTATTACAAGACTCATCGAGTCCAAAAGAGTGAAACATTGTTTAAATAAGCCGCCAGCAGAGTTATGATGCTTGCTAGGTGGAAGTTTCTGGCTCATCCCTCTCCGCTCCTCCGGCTGTTCCCAAGACCTGGAAAGTTGACGACTTCCAGTCAATGCCACTCAGAGCTTCAAATTGGGCTTCCTCGTCGATTAACCCGGCCAGGTAAATCTCCGGGGCAAAGGTGTGCTTACGAGTCGGCGGGACTAAGCTGAGGGCTTCATAGCGCGGAGTGGGGATCCTCTGATTCTCTGCATCGTAACCCGGCTGGTACTTAGTCAGGTCCGTGTCATTACCAATCAGAGTGACCACCGGGCGTACGATCTTCACGCAGGCTACAAAGTCCCTTTGGTCGAAGGGGGTGCCGTCTTCCTTCAAGCTGGGGTAGCCAAGGGCAATGTCCTCCGGGTCTAGTTCTGGAAGGAACGCCTTGGCCCGGCTCAGAGCAGCTATGGCTCCGGCTCTTGCAGAGGCCCGTCGCAGCTCTTGGACACGTTGAGGAAGAACGGCGAGCCGGCGAAGAACTTCCACGAGATGAGTCGGCACCTCATTGGATAGCACCACCACGGCCAAGGCGCGCTGTGACCCGGTGTAGAGTTGCTCCACCAGGGTGTACACGGCCTTCAGCTTGGTCAGCACACTTTGGTTGAGGTTGGCGCTTCTGGGACATGTTTAACAGAGTAAGATAAGCCGCCGACAATGATGGGTTACGAGGCATAAAAATTATAAACTGGACGAAAGCCGATGGAATGACGTACCGAAGATTGCGGCAACCATCTGGGACACTTGGCGCTTTAAGCCGGAGAGTTCAGCGGTCTTCTCTGTCAGAGCCTTCTCCGCTTGTTCGGCCCGGTTCACCAGAGTAGCCTTTTCTTCAGCCCAAGCCTTCCGTTCAGCGTCAAAGTCCGTCTTCAGCTTTTCTTGCGCAGCAATACTGGACACAAATTTGGCATTGGCTTTCCGGGTCTCAGTTTCTTGTGTCTTCAGGCGGGTCTTGAGATCGGAGATGTCAGCTTCAAACTTCTTGCCAGCAGCCTGCATAATTTCCGGGTCATAGGATGAACGGTTACTATGCGATTTTAAAAAAGTCCCAAGCACTTTCCAAGCAAAGACACTTGGCACTTGGGGGCTAATGCATGTCGAAAAGCTTTTATCTACACACTACCGGTTCATGGAAGTAAGCCGGAAATTAAGTCTACAACATATTCTATCATAAGCCGTAGACTTGGGGGCTAGTAAGGTAAAGATGATTATGCAGTAAGCAGAAGGGTGGTACCTCAGACTTCTGCTGTATCTGATGCACCATATTGATCTCCAAATCCCGGCTCTTGTGCACCTGGTTCACATAGCCGGAGACAATCTCTCCGACGCTCAAGTTTGTGTAGTCGGTGAGGTCCAGAGTGGCCCGGCGGCGCTCTAACAACTCCTCCTTGGCGGAGCACTTGGCCAGTGCAGTGGGTCTCCCCGGCTCAACAAATTCCGTCCGGGTGATTACCACATCCGGGTCATCGGCCAGCTGAGCCGAGCTGGAGGCCTCCGGGTTAGCAGAAGTTTCTGCGATTGGCTTGTTGGCTGGAGCAGTGGTTTCAGGAGCAGAGGCGACTGGCGGTTCTTGAGCTGCGGCCTCTGGCTCAGGTAAGTACGGATCTTCGACCGGCTTGTTCTTCTTCGCCCTTTTGCTGAGTTTTGCCTGGGCATTGAAAGGACAAAAGGTTAAGTACAAAAGTATAAGTAAAGATAAGTACAACATGAGATAATCATCATTACCCGGGCACGGTCTTGAAAGCCGGCAGGTTTGATTGCATCGAGTCGCCGGAGGAGGGGGAAGTTTCCTGGTAGTTTGAATCGGAAGAATTGAGCGGTTGACGTATAACACCCGCCAAAAGATGAAAAGGGTACAAGTGGGAGATAACCTCGGTCCGGCGTTTCCTCGATGCGTCAGGTAACCCGGAGGAGAGGTCAGCGTCCTTGTTGGTCCGGGTGTGCCACCGGCTCTCATGAATCTGTTGCTTCAAAAGAAATTGAGGATCTTGATAAGCTAAAGGATGTGAAAATCTTACTTTTCGGGTTACCCTTCGGACTCTCAGCCTTGGCAAGGGCTCCGAGTCGGAGGAAAGTGTCATTACCTCTTCAACCACCGGGTTACTTGCTCCGGTGTCATCCTGCTGATGAACAGTATTGATAAGGTGGACAGAAATAAACAACAAATACAACAAGAGATTACAGGTTCAGGGGTTACCTCTGACTCGGAGCTGTCGCTTAGTTGCAGCAGCTCTGAAGCAGTAGGCCTACATCCCTTCTTGCGGGGAGCGGCTCTCTTGGCGGCTTTCTTAGCCTTCCTGGCCTTCTTGGCCGCCTCATGGTCGTATTTGACCTTCCAGAATTTGTCATCAGCCTGAAAAAGTACAATGACGATTTCTTAAGGTTCAGATGAAAGCTATCTACAGAAGAAAATAAGATGTTCAGATCAGCGGCTTACCGCTGGGGCTGGGTTGGTCTTGCAGAAGGGGCTTAACCCGGTCCTCCCGCAGTCTGCCAAGCTCTCGTTTAAAAGGGCCTTGGTCATGTCCTCAGCAACGTCTTCAGGAAGATCGTTGCGGCTGTGCCGTTGAGGGTCATCCTTCCGGCCCGTGTAAGCACACATTAAGCCGGGGCGGCGGCTCAAGGGGATCACCCGCCACGAGATCCAGACCCGGACCAGGTCAATTCCATTGAGACCATTGCCCAGGAGAGCCTTGATCTTGTTAATGGTGGGGAGCAGAGGTTGGCGCTCCGCTTGAGTTAGCTTGTCTGGCAGAGGGTGTGTTGGTTCCAGACGCGAGGGGCGAAAGCCGGGCAGCGGGCTCTCATCAGCCGGCGACGTGTCTTGGCAATAGAACCACGTCTGGTTCCAGTCTTTTGGGTGGCTTGGCGGCTCGACGTAAGGGAAAAGGCAGTCCCTCCGTCGCTGAATGGAGATGCCACCAAGTTCCAAGCTTGGCCCGTTGGCGCACTCGTTCTAACGGTTCAGGTAGAAGAGTTCTCTGAAGAACAGCAGGCTGGGTTCCTCTCCAAGGTAGACCTCGCAGAACACTTGGAAGTTGCATATGTTCGACACCGAATTGGGTCCTATATCTTGTGGCCGCAGGTCAAAGAAATTCAGTACATCCCTGAAGAACTTTGAGCCGGGCGGTGCGAAGCCCCGGCTCATGTGATCCGCGAATATTACTACCTCCCTGTCCTTGGGCTGTGGTCTCTCCTCTGACGAGTCAGGGGCGCGGTAAGACATGACATCCTTCTTGGGCAGGTAACTCGACTTTACAAAATCTGCTAAGGTCTCGTCGGTGACGTTGGACCTCATCCAATTGCAATTGATGGGGGCTTTGGGAGCTTTGGGAGGCATGGTGAAAGTCGGAAGCCTATGATGAAAGGAAAAGTCTGGTTTAATTATAAGCCGGAGGAAACTTACAGTTCAATGTTAAAGTGGCGGCTTATGGAGGGGACTAATGACATATATCTAGGTGCATCGGGTTATCTAAGCCAATGGAGGTATTGAGAGTAATTTTGATTGTCTACGACCTTATCACAGATGAGCCAGAAAATTCTATGGCGCATGGCATCCTTTGAGCCGGAAGGTTCTACGGTGCGTGGCTTCTTAAAGCCGGAAATGTAAACCGCCATGACTCAGCAGGGGCAGTTTTTTACTAAGTGTGGTGAAAACAGGTTTCACACATCGCAGTAACTAATTTGGATCAAAACGGTCGGATAAAAAGGAAAATCTCTACACCTAAAAACAGACGCAAAGGAAGTTCTTGGGCTCGAACGGAGCCTTTATGCAGTGAAAGGAGATCTATTTGCATTTGAAATGGGTGCCAAACAGCTACCGCAGCAATTCTATACAGGTCTAAGATCAAGAGGGGCAGTAAAAATAAAAACTACCAAGAACTCGTGGAAGAACGGTGAAGAACACGGGAAGAACAGGACGAACCCTACTGCAGATCTGTTCTACGGGGTAGCCAGGACTTACAGGTGCTGGTGAGTCGCGGAGGTCGCCGATGTTTTCTCTGAACACAACAGGTTGATGCAGCAGCCGGAGTTGGTGAGGAGGAGGAGACCCGCGGCGGCGATAGCAACAGAGCTCGAGCGAAGGAGCAGTGGCGCGAGGAGGAAGACGGGCTGCTGGAGGCTCAACGGGCCGGGCTATTTATAAGGCCAGACTCATAAGTGGGCGCGAGAAACGAGGAGGCCACGGCACAGTTATCTCACCATAAAGCGCCTCGATTTTCGGGATGGCAGTAAAGATAAGATCCGTTGCGGATATGGTGGAGTAAAAAATGGGCTTAATGGAAGATGACGTCATGGCGGATTACCCGGAATCCAGAGGATGACGTCATGCCGGGTTAGGCCTTCACGCAATTGTAAGCCGGAGATTTTTCTGTCGAAAGAATTGAAGATTAACATGAGCTGGTTCAAATCAATCTGGGGCCTAATGTTGAGGATATAAACCTTAGAGTCACCCGCCAGGAGGGGCCGAGTTACTCATAAGGGTCATCACCTGAAGCCCGGTGCCATGTTTGAAGACGGTGGGCCAAAGATGGGCTTAAGACCCGGAGATGGCTTAAGGCCCGTAGTTGCAACCGTCATTATAGTAGAACTTGTAATGTAGGGCAAGAATAGTTGAGAGTCCGAGCCGGACACTCTTATGAGCCCGCGGGGACTCTCAGAAGCGGCTAGGCGTCAACCTCTCTATATAAAGGGGCGACCCGGGAGCGGTTTAAGGGGAAGAAAGATCTCATCGAGAGCCAGGCATAGCAGTTAAGCTCCCTGGTCATCGAAACCCTAATCAATACCACCTCAACTGGACGTAGGCTTTTACCTTCACCGTAAGGGGCCGAACCAGTATAAACTCTCGTGTTCCTTGTCCCGTTTAACCCCTTCAAGCTTCCTAGCGGCGATGGCTCCACGACTAAGTCCTAGCTTGAGGACATCTGCGTGACAATTCCACGACAGCTTCCAAATATCCTTAAACCCAGTTTTGCCATGAGAGTCCACCATATCTACCTATGGATTGAGTAAGATCCTTCAAGTAAGTTGTCATTGCTGCAAGCAATAAAAATTGCTCTTTAAGTATGTATGATCTATTAGTGTGGAGAAAATAAGCTTTATACGATCTTGTGATATGGAAGAAATAAAAGCAACAAACTGCATAATAAAGGTCCCTATCACAAGTGGCAATATAAAGTGACGTTCTTTTGCATTAAGATTTTGTGCATCCAACCATAAAAGCACATGACAACCTCTGCTTCCCTCTGCGAAGGGCCTATCTTTTATTTTTGTCTTATACCTTATACAAGAGTCATGGTGATCTTCACCTTTCCTTTTTACACTTTATCCTTTGGGAAGCACTATGTATTGGAAAGATCCTGATATATATATATATATATATATATATATATATATATCCAATTGGATGTGGGTTTTCATAAAGCATTATTGTTGACATTACCCTTGAGGTAAAAGGTTGGGAGGCAAAACTATAAGCACCTATCTTTCTCTGTGTCCGATTAAAACTTCATACCCATAAGTATTGCGTGAGTGTTAGCAATTGTGAAAGACTAAATGATAGTTGAGTATGTGGACTTGCTGAAAAGCTCTTATATTGACTCTTTCCGATGTTATGATAAATTGCAATTGCTTCATTGACTGAGATTATAGTTTGTTAGTTTTCAATGAAGTTTTTGATTCATACTTTACACTGTGAATAGATTGTTACTTTAGCATAAGAAATCATATGACAATATATATATGTTGCAATTCTAAGAATGATCATGACGCCCTCATGTCCGTATTTTATTTTTATCGACACCTCTATCTCTAAACATGTGGACATATTTTTCGATATCGGCTTCCGCTTGAGGACAAGCGAGGTCTAAGCTTGGGGGAGTTGATACGTCCATTTTGCATCATGCTTTTATATCGATATTTATTGCATTATGGGTTGTTATTACACATTATGTCACGATACTTATGCCTTTTGTCTCTTATTTTACAAGGTTTACATGAAGAGGGAGAATGCCGGCAACTAGAATTCTGGGCTGGAAAAGGAGCAAATATTAGAGACCTATTCTGAACAACTCCAAAAGTCCTAAAAATCCACAAAAGTCAGGTTTGGAATATATTAAAAATATAGGGTGAAGAAAGCACCAGAGGGGTCCACACCCTGTCCACGAGGGTGGAGGGCGTGCCCTACCCCCTGGGCGCGCCCCCCTGCCTCGTGGGCCACCTGGAAGCCTCCCGATGCCCATCTTCTGGTATAAGGTCCACATCCTGTCCAAGAGGGAAGCTTTCGGGACGAAGCGCCGCCGTCTCGAGGCGAAACCTGGGCAGAACCAATCTAGGGCTCCGGCGGAGCTGTTCTGCCGGGGAAACTTCCCTTCAGGAGGGGGAAATCATCACCATCGTCAGCACCATCAATCCTCTCATCGGGAGGGGGTCAATATTCATCAACATCTTCACCAGCACCATCTCCTCTCAAACCCTAGTTCATCTCTTGTATCCGATCTTTGTCTCAAAACCTCAGATTGGTACTTGTGGGTTGCTAGTAGTGTTGATTACTCCTTCTAGTTGATGCTAGTTGGTTTATTCGGTGGAAGATCATATGTTCAGATCCTTTATGCATATTAATAACCCTCTGATTATGAACATGAATATGATTTGTGAGTAGTTACGTTTGTTCCTGAGGACATGGGAGAAGTCTTGTTATAAGTACTCATGTGAATTTGGTATTAGTTCGATATTTTGATGAGATGTATGTTGTCTTTCCTCTAGTGGTGTTATGTGAACGTCGACTACATGACACTTCACCATTATTTGGGCCTAGGGGAAGGCATTGGGAAGTAATAAGTAGATGATGGGTTGCTAGAGTGACAGAAGCTTAAACCCTAGTTTATGTGTTGCTTCGTAAGGGGCTGATTTGGATCCACATGTTTCATGCTATGGTTAGGTTTACCTTAATTCTTCTTTCGTAGTTGCGGATGCTTGTGAGAGGGGTTAATCATAAGCGGGATGCTTGTCCAAGGAAGGGAAGTACCCAAGCACCGGTCCACCCACATATCAAGTTATCAAAGTAACGAACGTGAATCATATGAGCATGATGAAAACTAGCTTGACGATAATTCCCATGTGTCCTCGGGAGTGTTTTCCTTTATATAAGAGTTTGTCCAGGCTTGTCCTTTGCTACAAAAAGGATTGGGCCACCTTGCTGCACATTGTTTACTTTTGTTACTTGTTACCAGTTATGAATTACCTTATCATAAAACTATCTGTTACCGATAATTTCAGTGCTTGCAGAGAATACATTACTGAAAACCGCTTGTCATTTCCTTCTACTCCTTGTTGGGTTCGACACTCTTACTTATCGAAAGGACTACGATAGATCCCCTATACTTGTGGGTCATCATGCCGCCGGACCATTCACTTTGAACGATTATGTGCATTGCAAATGATTCTTCTGCTTTACGCGCATGGGATGAGTTTGATAATTCAAATTTTGGTGGAAATTTCCCGGGTACGTCATTGCATAATTTAACATCTCTTGCTAATTTGGCACACAAAAGAGCCTACAGTAGACAGACCACACTTACTGAATCGAGCAATTTTAGTAATTAAACAGAGCCAGTTGACCTAAACATTGCTCTAACAAAAGACCAGCATTAAAAACAAAGCCTAAGTACGCATAATTTTAACAAATCCGCTGCCGCGCCGGCCTATGCATCTCCGGTGTGAGATGAGACGTCAATGACTTGTCCTGGCAGCATGCTGCCGTTGGTGCACTCCGCATCCCCCTGCCGAAGTCGACCGCATCCTCGTCCTCGTCCTCGTCCTCGGCGCCGCCCGCAAGGTTGTAGTACTCGTAGTAGTGGCTGCGCCAGAGCTCGCGTTGGTACTCCACCGCCGATTCCTCGACGGTCAAACTCTTCTCTACCTCGAACTCGGCCACACGCAACTCCTCCTCCCGGCGCTCCTTGATCTCCACCGCCTCCTGCATCTCCAGCTCCCGCTCGGTGTCCTCATGAGGAAGCAGGTGCTCCATGGCCACCGCCGCCTTTTCAGACGTTGGTTGCATGCTGGAGTCCGAGGTGGCCTGGAATATCTTGGCGTGTGCCTCCTCGATCTTGGCGTGGATGGCCAGGGCGACATCGGTGGCACGGACGGCACTCGAGCGCTCTTGGCGTTTGCAGCCGCCATCACAGTAGCAGCTGCAGCCGTCTCGGCTGCTGCAGCTGCCCTGTCAGCTGCCGCAGACGCCCTCTCGGTGGAAGCGGCCATGCTCAATGTGGATGCGGCAGCACGCTCAGCGTAGGCGGTCGTGCTCTCGGCGCAGGCGGCAGCGCTCGGGGGGGCGCGGCCATCGTACGGGCCTTCACGAAGCGTTTCCACGGCTCATCTTTGCAAGAAGGAGGTGCGGGAATGGGCATGGGGATTTGGGGATTCGGGGGTTGCCGGCACTGGAGCAGACGAGCTGGCGAAGCTTAAGGAGGGAGACTTAAATAGATCCAGATATTTTCATCGCAAACGGTTCCTAGAAAACAACTGTGTGTGATGTTGTAGATATTTTCTATTAGCTGTGAAAGACGAATTAGGAGTAAAGTGGCAACGGATGGTGTTTTAAATGAACGAGAAATTTTGTAGTACTAATACAACTGTCATGTCAAATTTTGGAAAATTTCAGGGGTCATTTGACCTTTTAAGACATTTAAGTGATTTTCTAGCCAATTAATGTCCGTAATTGAAATTTGAACTACATGTGTGCGATTTAATTCCATGTGCAGTAAATTGGAAGGAATTTTCGAACATATTGGTCTAACAGCTATGACACAATTAAGCATGGAGTGACATGGCATTTTAATTCAAAAAAAATAAGAAACACATGAAACCTTGGTTGATGTAATGTCATGCCACCAAGATGATGTAGTAAAAAACTGGCATGTGTTTGATGAAAGTTTGGACACACACCCTCACAGATCGGAGAAACTCACTAGAAGGCTTGTGGTTCCGTGAGGGAACAATGCATGTTTGATGACGAACGGGAGATAGCTTCCTCTTACGGTCTTCAATTTTTTTCTACGTCTAAAGTGCACTACTAAAACTGTAATGTGAAATTTTGGAAAATTCTAGGGGTCATTTGACCTTTTAAAGACATTTAAGTGATTTTCTAGCCTTTTAATGACTGTAATTCAAATTTGAACTACATCTACATGCAACACCTAACCAAATTAGAAGGAATTTTCAAACATATTTGTCTCACGACATGGACACATGCATACGTATGCATGGAGTGACATGGCATTTTAATTCCAAAAAATAAAAAAAATTATTAGAAACACATGAAACCTTGGTTGATGTAATGTCATGCCACCAAGATGATGTGGTAAAAAAATTGACATGTTTGACAAAAGTTTGGGCACACACCCCTCACAAAACGGATCAACTCACTAGAAGGCTCGTGGTTAAAAGAGGGAATAATGCATGTTTGATGACAAACGGGAGATAGCTTCCTCTTATGGCCTTCAATTTTTTTTCTATGTCTAACGTGCACTACTACAACTGTAATGTGAAATTTTGGAAAATTCTAGGGGTCATTTGACCTTTTAAAGCCATTTAAGTTATTTTCTAGCCATTTAATGACCGTAATTCAAATTTGAACTACATCTACATGCAACGCCTAACCAAAACGATTTAAAAAGTCATATTTGTGTACTTGTGTGCGAGTTAATTCCATGTGCAGTAAATTAGAAGGAATTTTCAAACATATTTGTCTCACGACATGGACACATGCATACGTATGCATGGAGTGACATGGCATTTTAATTCCAAAAAATAAAAAAATATCAAAAACACATGAAACCTTGGTTGATGTAATGTCATGCCACCAAGATGATGTGGTAAAGAAATTGGCATGTTTGACGAAAGTTTGGACACACACCCCTCACAAACCGGATCAACTCACTAGAAGGCTCATGGTTAAGAGAGGGAATAATGCATGTTTGATGACGAACGGGAGATAGGTTCCTCTTACGGCCTTCAATTTTTTCTATGTCTAACGTGCACTACTATAACTGTAATGTGAAATTTTGGAAAATTCTAGGGGTCATTTGACCCTTTAAAGACATTTAAGTGATTTTCTAGCCATTTAATGACCGTAATTCAAATTTGAACTACATCTACATGCAACGCCTAACCAAAACGGTTTGAAAAATCATATATGTGTACTTGTGTGCGAGTTAATTCCATGTGCAGTAAATTAGAAGGAATTTTCAAACATATTCGTCTCAAGGCATGGGCACATGCATACGTATGCATGGAGTGCCATGGCATTTTAATTCCAAAAAATTAAAAAATGATCAGAAAACATGAAACCTTGGTTGATGTAATGTCATGGCACCAAGATGATGTGGTAAAGAAATTGGCATGTTTGATGAAAGTTTGGATACACACCCCTCACAAACCGGAGCAACTCACTAGAAGGTTCGTGGTTCCGAGAGGGAACAATGCATGTTTGATGACGAATGGGAGATAGCTTCCTCTTACGGCCTTCAATTTTTTTCTACGTTTAACGTGCACTAATACAATTGTCGTGAAAATTTGGAAAATTTCAGGGGTCATTTGACCTTTTAAAGACATTTAAGTGATTTTCTAACCATTTAATGACTGTAATTCAAATTTGAACTACATCTACATGCAATGCCTAACCAAAACGGTTTGAAAAACTATATTTTTGTGTACTTGAGTCCGAGTTAATTCCATGTGCAGTAAATTAGAAGGAATTTTCAAACATATTGGTCTCAAGGCATGGGCACATACATGGAGTGCCATGGCATTTTAATTCCGAAAAACATGAAACCTTGCTTGATTTAATGTCATGCCACCAAGATGTTGTGGTAAAAAATTGGCCTGTTTGACGAAAGTTTGGACACACACCCCTCACAAACCGGAGAAACTCACTAGAAGGTTCGTGGTTCCGAGAGGGAACAATGCATGTTTGACGACGAACGGGAGATAGCTTCCCCTTACGGCCTTCAATTTTTTTTTGTACGTTTAACGTGCACTAATACAACTGTCATGTGAAAAATTGGAAAATTTCAGGGGTCATTTGAACTTTTAAAGACATTAAGTGATTTTCTAACCATTTAATGACCATAATTCAAATTTGAACTACATCTACATGCAACGCCTAACCATAACGGTTTGAAAAATCATATTTTTGTGTACTTGTGTGCGAGTTAAAAAATCATCAGACGATGTAAATATCTGGTGTTCAAAAAGAAAATGTAAAGATCTGGCAAGACAACCGCCCCCCACACGATTGGCACTCTATCTCGCGGCTCGAGGTTTGGTAGGTGAGTGGCGGGGATCATTAATCAGACACGGTTCTGTATTGGAAACCATCAGTTATTATATTCACACACAAATTTTGCTGCGGGAATCGTGTGTAATTCGAACTACAATACTTGTAAATTCCGGTGACTGGCGTGTGTACTGTCCCCGCCGATCTAGATTCCGGCCACCAATAAATACTCCCTTGCTCACATCGTCCCACCTGCATTCTCATCTACATCCTCCCCTCGCTCGCCCTCTCTCTCTCTCACAAATCTCCGCCATGGCGCCGCCGGTCTGCCCACGCGCCGACGAGGAGTCGCCGCCCCCCGAGGATGCTCACTCGAATAGCAGCGACGAGGACCCCTATGCGCCGCTTGACGAGGTTGCGCCGGACCCCCCAACTTTGGATTGGTTTTGGGGCCAGTACAATCTTTGTCCGTGGAAGTCGCTGCCGCCGGCTGAGAAAGCCAGGCAAGTGGCGTTCAAGAATGAGATGGCGGAGGAGGAAGCCAGGTACCAGGCGGCCTATGAAGCCCGTGATGCCGCCTGGAAAAAGGAGGCGGCGGAGCTTTGGGGGCGGGCGCGTCGTCATGCCGAGGAGGTGTATGAAGACGGGTACTTCACGAGGAAGGTCATAGGCGCTGGGCGCCTCGTCGCTGTGTGGAGGTGGGCCGATAACCTCCAGCGTGCCACCAACGAGGAGCTCCGGTGGGCACCCAACGAAATGGCAAGATCGTTTGCGAGCGTCCGCCAACAAGAGGCAGATCGGTACGTCAAGCGCTGCGAGGCGGAGGAGGCGGAGTACTGCCTCCACACTGGGAAGACGCCGCGCACCAGGGAGCTGCTAGCGAGGGGCTGCCGGAATACTTGCCCCAGGAGGGATTATTAGTTTTAGTATTGTTCGTTTTCAATTTTATGCATTGTACTGTGACGCCCGGATAATTAAGCTACAGTATTTCCACGCTAATGATGCCATGTCACTTCGGTTACTGTTGCTACTCTCGCGTTAGTTTAAAACCTATTCAAAATTCAAATTCAAAATCAAGTCAAACAATTAAAGTTTTCAAAAGTCAAAACTATAATGTTCTTAATGTGACAAATAAATCATGGATAATATTGGTGAAGAAACAACATCTTTATAAAATAATTAAATACCCTAAAGTGATTAAAACAACAACAAAAACAATTAATTATACTCCTATTATATTTTATAAAATACTAAATTATTTTAGCTAGGTGCCAAAGTTATTGTGGCAGTGGTATAATTAATGTTACTATTTTAGGTGCTAATTGAATGCTTTACAAAACTAAAGCAATTTGGGAAATAAAGTTAAAACAGAAAAGAAAAATAAGAAAAGGGAAGAGACTAAACAAAAAATAATAAAGTAAAAAGAGGGAGAAAGCCCCAGGCCAACTGGGCCACCCGGCCCAACTCCCACCCTGGCCCGACCGGCCCACCCCACTCTCCATATCCTCCTATCGGCCGAAACCCTAGCAGCTACCCACGATTCCAATCCCCCCACTCGCTCGCTCCCCCACTTCCCCCGGTTTCTGGATCAGGGCAAACCGCCCCAACCCCATCGTCCCTGACTCCGTCGCCCCTTGCCGGCGTCGCTCGACGCCCTGACGCCCCGTCCTCGACCTCCTCCTCCCCGTTCTGGATCTGGGCGCCGTGGGCGCCTCGACGCCGTCGCCGAAGCCACCGCGCTGCCACCTCCCCGGACGCCATCGCCCACGTCCACCCCGCCGCCGGACCTCGTCGTCCCCGTCGTCCTCCCCACGCCCCGCTGCCTAAGACCCTACAACCCTGGTGAGGCCCCCGGCCTCTCCTCCTCTCCCCGCACTCGTCGTTCACTCTGGCCGCTCGTCCATCGCGCACGCACGCATGCGCACCGCCCCAACACGCTCGTCCATGCTCGCTGTTGCCGCCCCGTGCGTGCCTCGCTCGCCTGCTGCTACTTGATACGATGTATCTATAATTTTTTATTGTTCCATGCTATATTATATTCTGTTTTGGACATTATTGGGCTTTATTATACACTTTTATATTATTTTTGGCACTAACCTATTAAACGGAGGCCCGGCCAGAATTGCTGTTTTTTGCCTATTTCAGAGTTTCGCAGAAAAGAATATCAAACGGAGTCCAAACGGAATGAAACCTTCGGGAACGTGATTTTCGGAACGAACGTGATCCAGAGGACTTGGACCCTACGTCTGAAGGAAATATGCCCTAGAGGCAATAATAAAGTATTATATATTTCCTTATATCATGATAAATGTTTATTATTCATGCTAGAATTGTATTAACTGGAAACATAATACATGTGTGAATACATAGACAAACAAAGTGTCACTAGTATGCCTCTACTTGACTAGTTCGTTAATCAAAGATGGTTATGTTTCCTAGCCATAGACATGAGTTGTCATTTGATTAACGGGATCACCTCATTAGGAGAATGACGTGATTGACATGACCCATTACATTAGCTTAGCACCCGATCGTTTAGTATGTTGCTATTGCTTTCTTCATGACTTATACATGTTCCTATGACTATGAGATTATGCAACTCCCGTTTACCGGAGGAACACTTTGTGTGCTACCAAACGTCACAACGTAACTGGGTGATTATAAAGGTGCTCTACAGGTGTCTCCAAAGGTACTTGTTGGGTTGGCGTATTTCGAGATTAGGATTTGTCACTCCGATTGTCGGAGAGGTATCTCAGGGCCCACTCGGTAATGCACATCACTATAAGCCTTGCAAGCATTGTGACTAATGAGTTAGTTACGGGATGATGTATTACGGAACGAGTAAAGAGACTTGCCGGTAACGAGATTGAACTAGGTATCGAGATACCGACGATCGAATCTCGGGCAAGTAACATACCGATGACAAAGGGAACAACGTATGTTGTTATGCGGTCTGACCGATCAAGATCTTCGTAGAATATGTAGGAGCCAATATGGGCATCCAGGTCCCGCTATTGGTTATTGACTGGACAGGTGTCTCGGTCATGTCTACATAGTTCTCGAACCCAAAGGGTCCGCACGCTTAAAGTTACGATGACAGTTTTATTATGAGTTTATATGATTTGATGTACCGAAGGTTGTTCAGAGTACCGGATGTGATCACGGACATGACGAGGAGTCTCGAAATGGTCGAGACGTAAAGATTGATATATTGGACGACTATATTCGGACACCGGAAGTGTTCCGGAGAAGTTTCGGATTAAACCGGAGTGCCGGAGGGTTACCGGAACCCCCCGGGGAAGTATTGGACCTTAGTGGGCCTTGAGGGGAGAGAGAGGGCAGCAGCCAGGAGGTGGTGTGCCCCCTTTCCCTCTCCCTCTCCCTCTCTTTCCTTCCCCCCTTCTTTTCCTAGTAGGACTAGGAAAGGGGAGTCCTACTCCTACTAGGAGGAGGACTCCCCCCCTCTCCTTGGCGCGCCCATAGGCAGCCGGCCTCCCCCTTGCTCCTTTATATACGGGGGCAGGGGGGCACCTAAGAACACACTTGATATACGATATTTTAGCCGTGTGCGGTGCCCCCCTCCACCAGATTACACCTCGATAATACCGTCGCGAAGCTTAGGCGAAGCCCTGCGTCGGTGGAACATCATCATCGTCACCACGCCGTCGTGCTGACGAAACTCTCCCTCAACACTCGGCTGGATCGGAGTTCGAGGGACGTCATCGAGCTGAACGTGTGTAGAACTTCGGAGGTGCCGTGCGTTCGGTACTTGATCGGTCGGATCGTGAAGACGTTCGACTACATCAACCGCGTTGTGATAACGCTTCCGCTGTCGGTCTACGAGGGTACGTGGACAACACTCTCCCCTCTCGTTGCTATGCATCACCATGATCTTGCGTGTGCGTAGGAAATTTTTTGAAATTACTACGTTCCCCAACAGTGGCATCCGAGCCTGGTTTTATGCGTTGATGCTATGCACGAGTAGAACACAAGTGAGTTGTGGGCGATATAAGTCATACTGCTTACCAGCATGTCATACTTTGGTTCAGCGGTATTGTGAGATGAAGCGGCCCGGACCGACATTACGCGTACGCTTACGCGAGACTGGTTTCACCGTTCGGAGCACTCGTTGCTTAAAGGTGACTGGCGGGTGTCTGTCTCTCTCACTTTAGTTGAACCGAGTGTGGCTACGCCCGGTCCTTGCGAAGGTTAAAACAGCACCAACTTGACAAACTATCGTTGTGGTTTTGATGCGTAGGTAAGAACGGTTCTTGCTAAGCCCGTAGCAGCCACGTAAAATATGCAAGAACAAAGTAGAGATCGTCTAACTTGTTTTTGCAGGGCATGTTGTGATGTGATATGGTCAAGACATGATGTGATATAATGTGTTGTATGAGATGATCATGTTTTGTAACCGAGTTATCGGCAACTGGCAGGAGCCATATGGTTGTCGCTTTATTGTATGAGATGCAATCGCCATGTAATAGTTTTACTTTATCACTAAACGGTAGCGATAGTCGTAAAAGCAATAAGTTGGCGAGACGACAACGATACTACGATGGAGATCAAGGTGTCGAGCCGGTGACGATGGTGATCATGATGGTGCTTCGGAGATGGAGATCACAAGCACGGTGCTTTGGAGATGGAGATCACAAGCACAAGATGATGATGGCCATATCATATCACTTATATTGATTGCATGTGATGTTAATCCTTTATGCATCTTATCTTGCTTTGTTTGACGGTAGCATTATAAGATGATCTCTCACTAAAATTTCAAGATAAAAGTGTTCTCCCTGAGTATGCACCGTTGCAAAAGTTCTTCGTGCTGAGACACCACGTGTTACTCGGGTGTGATAGGCTCTACGTTCAAATACAACGGGTGCAAAACAGTTGCACACGCGGAGTACTCAGGTTAAACTTGACGAGCCTAGCATATGTACAGATATGGCCTCGGAACACAGAGACCGAAAGGTCGAGCGTGAATCATATAGTAGATATGATCAACATAGTGATGTTCACCATTGAAACTACTCCATCTCACGTGTTAATCGGACATGGTTTAGTTGCTTTGGATCACGTAATCACTTAGATGATTAGAGAGATGTCTATCTAAGTGGGAGTTCTTAAGTAATATGATTAATTGAACTTAAATTTATCATGAACTTAGTACCTGATAGTATCTTGCTTGTCTATGTTAATTGTAGATATATGGCCCGTGCTGTTGTGCCGTTGAATTTTAATGCGTTCCTTGAGAAAGCTAAGTTGAAAGATGATGGTAGCAATTACACGGACTGGGTCCGTAACTTGAGGATTATCCTCATTGCTGCACAGAAGAATTACGTCCTGGAAGCACCGCTAGGTGCCAGGCCTCCTGCAAGAGCTACGCCAGAAGTTATGAACGTCTGGCAAAGCAAAGCTGATGACTACTCAATAGTTCAGTGTGCCATGCTTTACGGCTTAGAACCGGGACTTCAACGACGTTTTGAACGTCATGGAGCATATGAGATGTTCGAGGAGTTGAAGTTAATATTTCAAGCAAATGCCCGGATTGAGAGATATGAAGTCTCCAATAAGTTCTATAGCTGCAAGATGGAAGAGAATAGTTCTGTCAGTGAGCATATACTCAGAATGTCTGGGTATAATAATCACTTAATTCAAATGGGAGTTCAACTTCCGGATGATTGCGTCATTGACAGAATTCTTCAATCACTGCCACCAAGCTACAAGAGCTTCGTGATGAACTATAACATGCAAGGGATGAATAAGACGATTCCCGAGCTCTTCGCAATGCTAAAGGCAGCGGAGGTAGAAATCAAAAAGGAGCATCAAGTGTTGATGGTCAGTAAAACCACTAGTTTCAAGAAAAAGGGCAAAGGGAAGAAGAAAGGGAACTTCAAGAAGAATAGCAAGCAAGTTGCTGTTCAGGAGAAGAAATACAAGTCTGGACCTAAGCCTGAAACTGAGTGCTTCTACTGTAAGCAGACTGGCCACTGGAAGCGGAACTGCCCCAAGTATTTGGCGGATAAGAAGGATGGCAAGGTTAACAAAGGTATATGTGATATACATGTTATTGATGTGTACCTTACTAATACTCGCAGTAGCACCTGGGTATTTGATACTGGTTCTGTTGCTAATATTTGCAACTCAAAACAGGGGCTACGGATTAAGCGAAGTTTAGCTAAGGACGAGGTGACGATGCGCGTGGGAAATGGTTCCAAAGTCGATGTGATCGCCGTCGGCACGCTACCTCTACATCTACCTTCGGGATTAGTTTTAGACCTAAATAATTGTTATTTGGTGCCAGCGTTGAGCATGAACATTATATCTGGATCTTCTTTAATGCGAGACGGTTATTCATTTAAATCAGAGAATAATGGTTGTTCTATTTATATGAATAATATCTTTTATGATCATGTACCCTTGAAGAGTGGTCTATTTTTAATGAATCTCGATAGTAGTGATACACATATTCATAATGTTGAAGCCAAAAGATGCAGAGTTAATAATGACAGTGCAACTTATTTGTGGCACTGCCGTTTGGGTCATATCGGTGTAAAGCGCATGAAGAGACTCCATACTGATGGAATTTTGGAATCACTTGATTTTGAATCACTTGGTACTTGCGAACCGTGCCTTATGGGCAAGATGACCAAAACACCGTTCTCCGGAACTATGGAGAGAGCAACAGATTTGATGGAAATCATACATACAGATGTATGTGGTCCGATGAATATTGAAGCTCGTGGCGGATATCGTTATTTTCTCACCTTCACAGATGATTTGAGCAGATATGGGTATATCTACTTAATGAAACATAAGTCTGAAACATTTGAAAAGTTCAAAGAATTTCAGAGTGAAGTTGAAAAACATCGTAACAGGAAAATAAAATTCCTACGATCTGATCGTGGAGGAGAATATTTGAGTTACGAGTTTGGTCTACATTTGAAACAATGCGGAATAGTTTCGCAACTCACGCCACCCGGAACACCACAGCGTAATGGTGTGTCTGAACGTCGTAATCGCACTTTACTAGATATGGTGCGATCTATGATGTCTCTTACTGATTTACCGCTATCGTTTTGGGGTTATGCTTTAGAGACGACTGCATTCACTCTAAATAGGACACCATCGAAATCCGTTGAGACGACGCCTTTTGAACTATGGTTTGGCAAGAAACCAAAGTTGTCGTATCTTAAAGTTTGGGGTTGCGATGCTTATGTGAAGAAACTTCAACCTGATAAGCTCGAGCCTAAATCGGAGAAATGTGTCTTCATAGGATACCCAAAGGAGACCGTTGGGTACACCTTCTATCACAGATCCGAAGGCAAGATATTTGTTGCTAGAAATGGATCCTTTCTGGAGAAGGAGTTTCTCTCGAAAGATGTGAGTGGGAGGAAAGTAGAACTTGATGAGGTAACTATACCTGCTCCCTTATTGGAAAGTAGATCATCGCAGAGATCAGTTTCTGCGACACCTACACCAAGTAGTGAGGAAGTTAATGATAATGATCATGAAACTTCAGATCAAGTTATTACTGAACTTCGTAGGTCAACTAGATCAAGATCCGCACCAGAGTGGTACGGTAATCCTGTTCTGGAGGTCATGTTACTAGACCATGGCGAACCTACGAACTATGAAGAAGCGATGGTGAGCCCAGATTCCGAAGAATGGCTTGAAGCCATGAAATCCGAGATGGGATCCATGTATGAGAACAAAGTATGGACTTTGGTTGACTTGCCCGATGGTCGGCAAGCCATTGAAAATAAATGGATCTTCAAGAAGAAGACTGACGCTGATGGTAATGTTACTATCTATAAAGCTCGACTTGTTGCGAAAGGTTTTCGACAAGTTCAAGGAATTGACTACGATGAGACCTTCTCACCCGTAGCGATGCTTAAGTCTGTCCGAATCATGTTAGCAACTGCCGCATTTTATGATTATGAAATTTGGCAAATGGATGTCAAAACTACGTTCCTGAATGGATTTCTGGAAGAAGAGTTGTATATGATACAACCGGAAGGTTTTGTCGATCCAAAGGGAGCTAACAAAGTGTGCAAGCTCCAGCGATCCATTTATGGACTGGTGCAAGCCTCTCGGAGTTGGAATAAATGCTTTGATAGTGTGATCAAAGCATTTGGTTTTATACAGACTTTTGGAGAAGCCTGTATTTACAAGAAAGTGAGTGGGAGCTCGATAGCATTTCTGATATTATATGTGGATGACATATTACTGATTGGAAATGATATTGAATTTCTGGATAGCATAAAGGGATACTTGAATAAGAGTTTTTCAACGAAAGACCTCGGTGAAGCTGCATATATATTAGGCATTAAGATCTATAGAGATAGATCAAGGCGCTTAATTGGACTTTCACAAAGCACATACCTTGACAAAGTTTTGAAGAAGTTCAAAATGGATCAAGCAAAGAAAGGGTTCTTGCCTGTACTACAAGGTGTGAGATTGAGTAAGACTCAATGCCCGACCACTGCAGAAGATAGAGAGAAGATGAAAGATGTTCCCTATGCTTCAGCCATAGGCTCTATCATGTATGCAATGCTGTGTACCAGACCTGATGTGTCCCTGGCTATAAGTTTAGCAGGGAGGTACCAAAGTAATCCAGGAGTGGATCACTGGACAGCGGTCAAGAACATCCTGAAATACCTGAAAAGGACTAAGGATATGTTTCTCGTATATGGAGGTGACAAAGAGCTCATCGTAAATGGTTACGTTGATGCAAGCTTTGACACTGATCCGGACGATTCGAAATCGCAAACCGGATACGTATTTACATTGAACGGTGGAGCTGTCAGTTGGTGCAGTTCCAAGCAAAGTGTCGTGGCAGGATCTACGTGTGAAGCGGCATACATAGCTGCTTCGGAAGCAGCGAATGAAGGAGTCTGGATGAAGGAGTTCATAACCAATCTAGGTGTCATACCTAGTACGTCGGGACCAATGAAAATCTTTTGTGATAATACTGGTGCAATTGCCTTAGCAAAGGAATCCAGATTTCACAAGAGAACCAAGCACATCAGAAGACGCTTCAATTCGATCCGGGATTTAGTCCAGGTGGGAGACATAGAAATTTGCAAGATACATACGGATCTGAATGTAGCAGATCCATTGACTAAGCCTCTTCCACGAGCAAAACATGATCAGCACCAAGACTCCATGGGTGTAAGAATCATTACTATGTAATCTAGATTATTGACTCTAGTGCAAGTGGGAGACTGAAGGAAATATGCCCTAGAGGCAATAATAAAGTATTATATATTTCCTTATATCATGATAAATGTTTATTATTCATGCTAGAATTGTATTAACTGGAAACATAATACATGTGTGAATACATAGACAAACAAAGTGTCACTAGTATGCCTCTACTTGACTAGTTCGTTAATCAAAGATGGTTATGTTTCCTAGCCATAGACATGAGTTTTCATTTGATTAACGGGATCACCTCATTAGGAGAATGACGTGATTGACATGACCCATTACATTAGCTTAGCACCCGATCGTTTAGTATGTTGCTATTGCTTTCTTCATGACTTATACATGTTCCTATGACTATGAGATTATGCAACTCCCGTTTACCGGAGGAACACTTTGTGTGCTACCAAACGTCACAACGTAACTGGGTGATTATAAAGGTGCTCTACAGGTGTCTCCAAAGGTACTTGTTGGGTTGGCGTATTTCGAGATTAGGATTTGTCACTCCGATTGTCGGAGAGGTATCTCAGGGCCCACTCGGTAATGCACATCACTATAAGCCTTGCAAGCATTGTGACTAAAGAAGAGTTACGGGATGATGTATTACGGAACGAGTAAAGAGACTTGCCGGTAACGAGATTGAACTAGGTATCGAGATACCGACGATCGAATCTCGGGCAAGTAACATACTGATGACAAAGGGAACAACGTATGTTGTTATGCGGTCTGACCGATAAAGATCTTCGTAGAATATGTAGGAGCCAATATGGGCATCCAGGTCCCGCTATTGGTTATTGACCGGACAGGTGTCTCGGTCATGTCTACATAGTTCTCGAACCCAAAGGGTCCGCACGCTTAAAGTTACGATGACAGTTTTATTATGAGTTTATATGATTTGATGTACCGAAGGTTGTTCGGAGCACCGCATGTGATCACGGACATGACGAGGAGTCTCGAAATGGTCGAGATGTAAAGATTGATATATTGGACGACTATATTCGGACACCGGAAGTGTTCCGGAGAAGTTTCGGATTAAACCGGAGTGCCGGAGGGTTACCGGAACCCCCCGGGGAAGTATTGGGCCTTAGTGGGCCTTGAGGGGAGAGAGAGGGCAGCAGCCAGGAGGTGGTGCGCCCCCTCCCAGAGGAGTCATAGTTGGACTAGGAGAGGGGGGCGCAGCCCCCTTTCCCTCTCCCTCTCCCTCTCTTTCCTTCCCCCCTTCTTTTCCTAGTAGGACTAGGAAAGGGGAGTCCTACTCCTACTAGGAGGAGGACTCCCCCCCTCTCCTTGGCGCGCCCCATAGGCAGCCGGCCTCCCCCTTGCTCCTTTATATACGGGGGCAGGGGGGCACCTAAGAACACACTTGATATACGATATTTTAGCCGTGTGCGGTGCCCCCCTCCACCAGATTACACCTCGATAATACCGTCGCGAAGCTTAGGCGAAGCCCTGCGTCGGTGGAACATCATCATCGTCACCACGCCGTCGTGCTGACGAAACTCTCCCTCAACACTCGGCTGGATCGGAGTTCGAGGGACGTCATCGAGCTGAACGTGTGTAGAACTTCGGAGGTGCCGTGCGTTCGGTACTTGATCGGTCGGATCGTGAAGACGTTCGACTACATCAACCGCGTTGTGATAACGCTTCCGCTGTCGGTCTACGAGGGTACGTGGACAACACTCTCCCCTCTCGTTGCTATGCATCACCATGATCTTGCGTGTGCGTAGGAAATTTTTTGAAATTACTACGTTCCCCAACAACGTCAAGACATCAACCAGGAGGGCACGAGGTAGGGGGCGCGCCTACCCCCTGGGCGCGCCCTCCACCCTCATGGGCCCCACATTGCTCCACCGACGTACTTCTTCCTCCTATATATACCTACGTGCCCCCAAACTACCAGATACGGAGCCAAAAACCTAATTCCACCGCCGCAACCTTCTGTACCCGTGAGATCCCATCTTGGGGCCTGTTCCGGAGCTCCGCCGGAGGGGGCATCGATCATGGAGGGCTTCTACATCAACATCATAGCCTCTCCGATGAAGTGTGATTAGTTTACCTCAGACCTTCGGGTCCATAGTTATTAGCTAGATGGCTTCTTCTCTCTTTTTGGATCTCAATACAATGTTCTCCCCCTCTCTCGTGGAGATCTATTCGATGTAATCTTCTTTTGCGGTGTGTTTGTTGAGACCGATGAATTGTGGGTTTATGATCAAGTTTATCTATGAACAATATTTGAATCTTCTGAATTCTTTTATGTATGATTGGTTATCTTTGCAAGTCTCTTCGAATTATCAGTTTGGTTTGGCCTACTAGATTGATCTTTCTTGCAATGGGAGAAATGCTTAGCTTTGGGTTCAATCTTGTGGTGTCCTTTCCCAGTGACAGTAGGGGCAGCAAGGCACGTATTGTATTGTTGCCATCGAGGATAACAAGATGGGGTTTATATCATATTGCATGAGTTTATCCCTCTACATCATGTCATCTTGCTTAAAGCGTTACTCTGTTCTTATGAACTTAATACTCTAGATGCATGCTGGATAGCGGTCGATGTGTGGAGTAATAGTAGTAGATGCAGGCAGGAGTCGGTCTACCTGTCTCGGACGTGATGCCTATATACATGATCATACCTAGATATTCTCATAACTATGCTCAATTCTGTCAATTGCTCAACAGTAATTTGTTCACCCACCGTAAATACTTATGCTCTTGAGAGAAGCCACTATTGAAACCTATGGCCCCCGGGTCTATTTTCCATCATATTAATCTTCCAACACTTAGCTATTTCTGGCACCGTTTTTATTTTGCTTTCTTTACTTTGCATCTTTATCATAAAAATACCAAAAATATTATCTTATCATATCTATCAGATCTCACTCTCGTAAGTGACCGTGTAGGGATTGACAACCCCTTATCGCGTTGGTTGCGAGGATTTATTTGTTTGTGTAGGTGCGAGGGACTCGTGCGTGGCCTCCTACTGGATTGATACCTTGGTTCTCAAAAACTGAGGGAAATACTTACGCTACTTTGCTGCATCACCCTTTCCTCTTCAAGGGAAAACCAACGCAGTGCTCAAGAGGTAGCACTACTGCGCCCCCTCCCCTGTTCCTTCTCCCTGATGCGGCTCACGCCGCCGTGCCTACGCCTGCCCGCGTCGGCGTCCTCCTCATGACGAACAACGAGCCCCGCCTGGCTTTGCCCTGCGCCTCCCCTCTTGCGCTCGCTCGAGGCCCCTCCTGCCTCCGCCGCCCGACCGCATCCGCCATCAGCTGCGCGCGTGGGCAGCCGTCCCGTGCCGCCTCTGCTTGCTGGCCGGCGTTGCCGTCCTGCCTCGTCCCACCGCGCTCGCTCCTGCCGCCGCTGCGCTGCCTCACGGCCGCCGCAGCCGCCCAGTCTGCTCCCTGGCCGGCGCCGGTGGCCTCGCTCGAGCCAGCGCCCGGGTTCGCCCTTGTCGGGCGCCCACGCGCCCGTTACCGGTAGCGCCCGCACCCGGTTTGGCCTATGGGCCTATGCCAAGTGGGGCCGTCCCCTAGAACGTGTTTTTAAAGAATTATGAAATAAATAAATAATAATTAAAATATTAATTAATTAACATAATTAATCCTGATTAGATTAACCTAATCACTAGCTAACTTAATTAAACCCTGATTAGCCTGATCAATCAATGACGTGCGGACCCCACATGTCAGTTTGACCCAGTCAACACCTCTGTTGACTGTTGATGTCATGCTGATGCAGTAATGCTGATTTCGAATTAATTTAGTAACAATAATTTAGAAAATGATTTAAAACTTTAAAAATTAATAGAAAATAAACCGTAGCTCAGATGAAAATGTTTTTTAAATGGAAGTTGCTCAGAATGACGAGACGAATCCGGATATGTAGCCCATTTGTCCGCCACACATCCCTAGCATAGTGAACACGCAACTTTCCCCCTCCCGTTCATTTGTCCGAAAACGCGAAACACCGGGGATACTTTTCCGGATGTTTCCCCCCTTCGCCGGAATCACCTCCTACTGCGTTAGGGCACACCTGGCACCGTTACTTGTCATGACATGCATCGATATGCATCTGTTTGCATTGTATTCATTGTTTCTTCCCCCTTTTCTCTCCGGTAGACTACGAGACTGACGCCGCTGCTGGTACCCCGATCGACTACGGTGTTGACGACCCCTCATTCTTGCCAGAGCAACCAGGCAAGCCCCCCCCCTGATCAACCCGATATCGCCTATTCTTCTCTACTGCTTGCATTAGAGTAGTGTAGCATGTTACTTCTTTCGGTTAATCCTATTCTACTGCATAGCATGTCAATGTTACTACAGTTGTTACCCTTACCTGCAATCTAAATGCTTAGTATAGGATGCTAATATTCCATCAGTGGCCCTACATTCTTGTCCGTCTGCCATGCTATACTACTGGGCCGTGATCACTTCGGGAGGTGATCACGGGTACATATGCTATATACTTTTACATACTTATGTTATTGTTCGGAGATGGGGGCTGAAGGGGCAGGTGGTTCCATCCAGGTAGTGATGGGCCTGGGTTCCCGACAGCCCCCTGATGGTTACTTTGTGGCAGATAGACAGGACAGGTTGCGACCGCCTAGGAGACAGGTGGGCCTGGTCCCTGGTCGACGTCCGCGGTTACTTTAAAATAACACACTTAACGAGATCTTGGTATTTGATCTGAGTCTGACCACTCGCCTATACACACTAACCAACTACGCGGGAACAGTTATGGGCACTCGACATCGTGGTATCAGCCGAAGCCTTCTTGACGTCAGCGACTAAGCGGCGCGCGGCGGATTGGACCGTAAGCATGCGCTTGTATTAAGGGGGCTAGGTCTGCTTCCGGCCGCCCTTGCAACGTGCAGGTGTGCAATGGGCGATGGGCCCGGACCCCTACGCGCATAGGATTTAGACCGGCGTGCTGACCTCTCTGTTGTGCCTAGGTAGGGCTGCGACGTGTTGATCTTCCGAGGCCAGGCATGACCCAGGAAAGTGTGTCCGACCAGAGGGATCGAGCGTGTTGGGTAATGTGGTGCACCCCTGCAGGGAAGTTTATCTATTCGAATAGTCGTGATCCCTGGTAAAAGGACGACCCGGAGTTGTACCTTGACCTTATGACAACTAGAACCGGATACTTAATAAAACACACCCTTTCAAGTGCAAGACACAACCCGGTGATCACTCTCACACAGGGCGACGAGGGGAGGATCGCCGGGTAGGATTATACTATGCGATGATACTTGGTGAACTTACCATCTACTCTCTTCTACATGCTGCAAGATGGAGGTTGCCAAAAGCATAGTCTTCGACAGGACTAGCTATCCCCCTCTTATTCTGGCATTTTGTAGTTTAGTCCACCGATATTGCCCCTTTACACAAATACCCATGCATATGTAGTGTAGATCCTTGCTTGCGAGTACTTTGGATGAGTACTCACGGTTGCTTTTCTCCCTCTTTTCCCCCTTTCCATTCTTCTCAGTTGTCGCAACTAGATGCTGGAGCCCAGGAGTTAGACGCCACCTTTGACGACTCCTACTACACCGAGGGTGCCTACTACTACGTGCAGGCCGCCGACGACGACCAGGAGTAGTTTAGGAGGATCCCAGGCAGGAGGCATGCGCCTGTTTCGATCAGTTTCCTAGTTTGTGCTAGCCTTCTTATGGCAACTTGTTTAATTATGTCTATACTCAGATATTGTTGCTTCCGCTGACTCGTCTATGATCGAGCACTTGTATTCGAGTCCTCGAGGTCCCTGGCTTGTATTATGATGCTTGTATGACTTATTTTATTATAGAGTTGTGTTGTGATATCTTCCCGCGAGTCCCTGATCTTGATCGTACACGTTTGCGTGTATGATTAGTGTACGATTGAATCGGGGGCGTTACATGTACCTAGTAGTTAAGTATCATCACGTATATGTGATGATATTATATATATATATATTATTTGATGAACTAATGAACAATTAATATATATATATATATATATGAATTCCATTTTGTATCTGTTTTTGTATACTAATTTGAATCTAGCTGTTATCATCCACATATACAGAATGGAAAGCGTATACACACACATTGAAACAGAACATATAAGAACGGAAAACAGAGTACACACACTGAAACAGAGGAATAAACAGAGCAATACTATGATGGCTGTGAATACATAGCTATCCACGTTGAAACGACTCAACAAAATAAAACGCGTCCATGAGACCATGACTAGCAGCCCTTGCCTACGGTAGCTCTTGGCTCTGCCTGAACTCGTGCAGGCGTTCGTCCAAGCGGTCGACACGCTCGTGGTACATCTGAAGCGCGATCTCGAGCTCCAAGTTGGCTATTTCATCGGAGATCACCAGCTCGAGGATGCGACGGCCATGTGCCTCTACTACGCCCAAGTGGACACGTGGGCCCAGGAGGCGTTCGAGCCTACGGACCAGCGCGTTGGCACCAGCGGGCCGCGGACAAGGCGAATGGCAGCACCCATGCGAACGGCGCGGCGGGCGTCCGGTGCAAGTACGGCGCTGAGGGCCTCTGCCCACTCCTGGCGAGGAATGGGGGTACTGACGGGACATGTACCCAGCTACGACGCCGTGTCGTCAGCAGGCAAGCGCCGATGGATCCGCTCTTGCTCTGCGGCGCTCCAATGGTCTCGTCGTGCGGTGAGCCGCAACTTATTGGCGCGGACGCGCCTAGGTTTCTCTGCGGCGCACCATTGATCATGTTGTGCGGCGAGCTACAGCCTGTCGGCACTGACATGCATATCTTGATCCGCGGTGCTCAAGCGCCATGCGCCAAAGGTCTGCTCAACCCTAGCGATGACGCGCATCACGGCATCGTCCATCGCGTTGCCGGGGAGCGCCTCAGCCTCGACGGGCCGTGGTGCCTGCTCGTTTTCCTCATCGACGAGGTTGATGGCAGAGGCGGCGCTTTGGTGGGTTGGCATGCTTGGAAAAGGTGGATGTGCTACAGGCTGCGGTTGTCGCCTCCGTGCATCACGCGCCGCCTAGGTTTATGCGCAATATCACTGGGTGGCGGGAAACAGCTCAGGAAATGGCGGGAAACGGTGGCGTGTTCATAAAATGCCATCAATTAATGGAAACTTAGCATAGAAGGAACATTGAGCTAGCACAAGAAGTAGATGATGATCAGATGAACATGGACCACACTAGGGAACCCGTCGGTGATGAATTCATCAATCGCAAATGGTTGAATACTAGCAAGCATTTGCCTAGAACACACACGGCTTATTCCATCACAAACAGGTCGGATGGATCAATTGTAAGCCACATATCATACATTGTCAAAAAGTAATGCGGTAGACCTTCTTTAACATGTGTTAAAATATAAAAAACAAAAAAACAAGGACCTCGAGGTTAAATTAACTCATGGGATGGGTTGTATCAGTCATTTAATTTGACAAATACGACCCATCCTATCAGTTAATTTAACATCAACAGAACTTCCCATCCAGTCACCCATCTGATGGCTGCTCCAGCCTGAGCACACTTAACTTGAGAGTTCTCTTACATGAGATACTGGTGGAACAGCTAGTCCTTGCTGATATAGGATGCCTCTTCGCATCCTTATGGCGTATCCGGATGACCACCCATCCACCAATGGCCAATAGATATTGTGTAGACAGAGCATATCACATACGTCTTATTAGAAGCAATCGTCTGTGTTATTATTGGTCTTCGCACACATTTCCGATTATAGACCTATTTGCCGCATATCACACACATCTTGTTAAGTTGAACCGTTTCTGTTCCCATGTCTCAACGCAAACAGTTCATCCGAGTGAACCATATGTTGTACATCGCACACACCTTGATCTGGCTGACCGTTTCTTTTGTGTTGCCTAATCACAAACAGTTCGTTCAAGTGGACCATATGCTGTACATCACACACACCTTCATCTATTTGCCCGCTTCTTTTATTCCTCCTCATCGCAAACGGTTGATTGAATTGAACCATATGCCCTGCATCGCACACGCAACTAAAATCTGAACCGTGTTTGATGCATCCTCCATCGCAAACGTGTTGCACCTTTTTTGACGGGTTTTTCACACCACCGTTTGCGATTATGGCATCGCACACAGTTTCGTCGAAGGGTCTCTGATCGTAGTGTCGCGTTAGCAGCATCCTGCAGTAGTGAATGGTAAACAACATGTTATGGATTCTATTTATGGTAACTGGCAGGAAAGTTTTCAATTGTTGTATTCATTCAAAGGTGAAGTGGAGAGGACCAGCCCAGGTAGTATTGTAGACATTGACCACCACACCATGGATTACACATTCAGGGGAGTGACAAAGACCAAGGAATGCTTTAGGAGGGTTTTTGTCTGCTTTGAGGCTTGTCGCCGGGTTCTTTTGGCAGGCTGCAGGCCTTATTTGGCTATTGATGCTACTTTTCTCACAGGGAGGTTTAAAGGACAGTTAGTAGTAGCTTGTGCAGTTGATGCACACAGTTTTGTATTTCCAGTTGCGTACGGTGTGCTGGAGACAGAGTCTAAGGAGAGCTGGACTTGGTTTTTGCATAATCTGCGCCAGGCTATTGCACATCCCAATGGGTTGGTAATTCATACAGATGCCTGCAAAGGTTTAGAAGTGGGTGTGGACAATGTGTTCCCTGGAGTAGAGCATAGGGAATGCGTGTGTCACTTTGCTGCAAATTTTGTGAAGAAATTCAAAGGAAAGGTGTATACTGACAATTTATGGCCAGCATCTTTGACTTGCAGTGTGAAGAAGCACAACTACCAGTTTAGGCAGTTATACACGAATCCCAAAGTGAAGGAATACTTGGAAACACACCACTCCAAGTTATGGGACAGAAGCCAATTCAATGAACTGAGCAAAGTTGACTATGTGCACAATAATCTAGTAGAGTCTTTCAACTCAACGATCCGGAAACTAAAGGGTCATTATGTGGTGGATTTGCTTGACAGGATAAGGATAAGATACATGCAGAAATTTCATTATCGTGCAGGAATAGCCGAGGCAAAATACATGGGCCACATTATCATCCCTGTCATGATGAATGAACTGAAGCAGAAAACAACAGGCTTGGAAATGAACATGACTCTTTGCTGGGGTACCACAGTAGAGATAACATATTTGGATAAAGAGAATAGGGAATGGGGATATCCAGTGGATTTAGAAGCTAGAACTTGCAGTTGTAGGCAGTGGCAGATAACTGGGTTGCCATGCATTCATGCCTTGTTTTTCATCACTTCTCTCCCAGGTCCAACAGGGAACATACAGCAGTATGCGCATGATTACTACTCTGTTGCAAGGTTCAAAGCCACATATGTGTATGCCTTTCCTGCTATGGAGGGAAAACGACAATGGGACATGGTGGACCCTGGATTCAAGCTTTGCGCTCCAGTTCTGAAGAGAGCAGCAGGTAGACCAAGGAAGAGTCGAATCAGACCTCGCAGCGAAGGAGCTGGACTTGGAGCGAGGAAGCGTAAGTGCACAAGGTGTGGTGGGTCTGGTCATTTCGGTAAGTATTGTGATAACACAGTAGATCCAGCGTTCGGAGAGTGTTTAGACGAAGGCTTCGATGAAAATGTTGGTCAGCACCCGGTTGCCTCAACAGATGATGAAAATGATGGTCAACAGCCAGTTGCATCAGATGAGGATTTTGACAAGGTTCCAAATGATGATGGTCAACAGCTGCATGATTTTAACGATGATCCAAACTATCCTCCAAATGATGATTCAAGTGAGGCTCCAAATGGTGATCCAAGTGAGGTTCCAAATGGTGATTCAAATGAGGCTCCAAATGGTGATCCAAGTGAGGCTCCAAATGGTGACCAACCTTTTGTTGTTGTGAGTTCTGCTAGGTATGTAAATCTTGTAAATACTACTGTACATTTATCACTTGACATGATCTCATTACCCTTTATGTTTTGTACAGCTCTGCGGTAGGTTTGAAGAAGACGCGCAAGGTACCGACAACCAAGAGGAGAAGAGAAGAAGCAATGAGCACAAGGTGCACGAGGAGCAAAGTGATGGCAAGAAGCTCAAGGAACAAACAGAAGCCCCAACACTATTTATGAATAATTATGAAACATTATGAATAATGTTGTATTTCTGTTGAACGATGTTGGACCTATGTTAGAACTATGTTTGAATGATGTTGGACCTATGTTTGAACTTGAAATTTGACATGCTATATGGATGTTGTAATTCTTTCGAAACTTTGGTAGGGTAAGCTCACATTCATGAAAAATGTGCTAAAAAGAGCTCCAAAGGTAGGGTAAACGGCCTCATTTCTAAGAAAGACATTTTTGACCTTGTCTAAATCAGCCAAATAACTTTCCTACACATATATTCTATATACACAGACTATGTGCGCTTGTTTTTTCCTTTTTTGATTTTGTTTTTGAATTTTGTTTTGCGCATTTGAATACTGGTCAAACCTAACTTTGACCAAGATTTAAACAAGTCTAAAGCATCAAATGAAAAACTAAGCCTGGATCCTTCTTAGTCGCTCCAAAATGAAGCTGTGGTGAGGTTTTTGAAATTTTCATGAAAAATGTGCTTAAAAAGAGGGGTCCAAAGGTAGGGTAAACGGCCTCATTTCTAAACAAGGTTTTTTTAACCTTGTCTAAATCAGCCAAATAACTTTCCTACACATATATTCTATATATACAGACTATGTGCACAAGGTTTTTCCATTTTTGATTTTTTAATTTGTTTTGCTCATTTGAATTCTAGTCAAACATAACTTTGACCTAGATTTAAACAAGTCTAAAACATCAAAATGAAAAACTAAGCCTGGATCCTTCTTAGTCACCCCAAAATGAAGCTGTGGTGAGGTTTTTGAAATTTTCATGTTCATTTCCCCAAAACACCTCTCTTCACTTCATACAAGAGAGTTTGAGATACTTGAGATATCACATAAGACACATGAACTTTTCGTTTAAATGTATGTAGACCTTGTTTATCAACTTAAATCATTAGTATATGACATAAGAAGACTATGTGCGCAGGTTTTTCATTTTTTTTGATTTTTATTTAATTTATTATGCTCATTTGAAATCTGGTCAAACCTATCTTTGACTGCTCCAAACCCCTCCCAAACCTCGCTAACCCTAGCGCTGAACAAGGACCGCCCATCTAACCCTAGCGGCGATCAAGGACCGTCGATCTAACCCTTCTAGAAGGAATCTGCGGGGAGAAGGGGGCGATCCGCGAGATGCACTCTGATTGGCTGGGCGTTTTTTCCGAGCACGTACCAGGCGCGCTGGATGGACCATTGGGCCATCTCGCTGTCCGGGCCTGAGAGCGCTGTTAATGCCATTGTTTCAGATTACGGCAGTGATTCAGTTACGCAGCGATTCAGATGCATGCGCCCAGTCAAAGAGCATCCCTATCGTTTCGTTGCAGTGATTCAGATGCACGCACGTGCCCCATCGTTTCCGTGCAAAAACTTAAGGGTCCAAAACTTAACGGATACACACACGTGTCCGGATTCATACATGCACCATTCTCATCCCTTCTTTCTTCCTCTCCCACACACACGCCTATTTATATGCCTCTCTTCCTCTCCCACTCACCACCCAAGCCAGATCCATTATCTCCAACTTCAAACACCCAAGCGACTGAGCCCTCCAAGCGACCAAGTGAAGATGCAGTACAACATGCCGACCTTCCTTCGTCCGCTTGTCGTGCCGGAGCTGCGCTACCCACCGGGCATGCTCGTGGAGAGGGAGCTCCGTGTGTGGGTGACTTCAAGGTGGAGGGGGTCCGTCGATCTCACCCACACCTTCCTCAGAGCCGGCTATGTCCACCTCCCATGGGGCTCGCCTAGGATGTACACCCTCAACGAGGTTCATGACCGTGTCGGCATCCTCCTACTGCTCACGGTCACCTTCGCCAACCAGTTTGACGCGCGCGAGCTCCTCGACCAAGTGTTTTGGTGCGGCTGCGAGTCCATCTTCTTCACGGTGTACAACATCTTCACCAACTACGAGTGCATCTTCCCCACTAAAAACCAGATGCACTCCCTTCCCTACAACGAGGAGGAGGAGTGAAGTTGAAGACGGTGTTGAAGGGGCGCGCGGCGAAGGTGGAAGAAAGGTCGAGATGAATATGTTCAAGAAGGGGTGCGAGCCCAGAGTGAAGTTGTTCATCAAGCTCGTCATGTTTTAGTTTTATCGTTTTTATTTTGTTGCTTTTCTATGTCGTGCATGCCGTGTCGTGTTGTGTCCCTGGACTTATCTATCTATGTAGGGTACCCATCTATGTAAGGGTACGGTGGGTTGCATCTTATCTATCTAAGTTATTATGTGTGTTCAAAAATGTTCGTGCCCAAAGATATCATTTCTTCCCTAAACCAAGTTATGAACTAACATGCACATTTAGTCCCTCTAACCAGAATCATGTGGCAGTGCAAACATATGTTTCCAACCCTCCAAAAGTTCAGTGCAAAACAAAGGAAACCCACTCTCACGCGTGTGCAAACTTTCGGCACAAACATGTGTTTAGTCCCAGCCGCACCAATTTTTTGTGCATTTCCACCCTTCATTTTTTTTAGACAAATTATTTTTTTCTCAATGTAATGCCCTTCAAAAATCTTAATTAATTTTGGCACCAGGTGTAAACCTCTACCAGAGCTGAGGCACATTTACCATGACATTTTGGTCTTTGATTTAAATCACGGTGTATTTGAACTGGAGTAATTAAATTGATATTTAACATTTAACAGCTCCAAAAAAATTCTAAACTTAATTGTTTGGCTCTGGAATAATTCAATTAGCTTCCACAAAAAGTTTCAAGATTAAATAAAATATTTTACGTACCGCCTAAATTAAATCAGAACAAAAAACAGAAAAACACGCAAGAGATATCATTTGCCCACCCCCGAATGGGCCTAATTGGATGCAGTTGGCCCATTAGTATAGCCGGCACTTGGCTCTCCACTCTGAATTTGGCCCACAGAGGAACCTTTTTTTTGACAGAAAGGCAGAGCAGAGAGCTGAAGTTCATTGTGAAGGAAATATGCCCTAGAGGCAATAATAAAGTTGTTATTTATATTTCCTCATATCATGATAAATGTTTATTATTCATGCCAGAATTTTATTAACCGTAAACTTAGTACATGTGTGAATACATAGATAAACAGAGTGTCACTAGTATGCCTCTACTTGACTAGCTCGTTAAGCAAAGATGGTTAAGTTTCCTAGCCATGGACAAAGAGTTGTCATTTGATAAACGGGATCACATCATTAGAGAATGATGTGATTGACTTGACCCATCCGTTAGCTTAGCACGATGATCGTTTAGTTTGTTGCTATTGCTTTCTTCATAACTTATACATGTTCCTATGACTATGAGATTGCAACTCCCGAATACCGGAGGAACACTTAGTGTGCTATCAAATGTCACAACATAACTGGGTGATTATAAAGATGCTCTACAAGTGTCTCCGATGGTGTTTGTTAAGTTTAGCACCTTTATAATCACCCAGTTACGTTGTGACGTTTGGTAGCACACAAAGTGTTCCTCCGGTAAACGGGAGTTGCATAATCTCATAGTCATAGGAACATGTATAAGTCATGAAGAAAGCAATAGCAACATACTAAACGATCGAGTGCTAAGCTAACGGAATGGGTCAAGTCAATCACATCATTCTCCTAATGATGTGATCCTGTTAATCAAATGACAACTCATGTCTATGGCTAGGAAACATAACCATCTTTGATCAACGAGCTAGTCATGTAGAGGCATACTAGTGACACTCTGTTTGTCTATGTATTCACACATGTATTATGTTTCCGGTTAAAACAATTGTAGCATGAATAATAAACATTTATCATGATATAAGGAAATAAATAATAACTTTATTATTGCCTCTAGGGCATATTTCCTTCAGTCTCCCACTTGCACTAGAGTCAATAATCTAGATTACACAGTAATGATTCTTACACCCATGGAGTCTTGGTGCTGATCATGTTTTGCTCGTGGAAGAGGCTTAGTCAACGGGTCTGCAACATTCAGATCCGTATGTATCTTGCAAATTTCTATGTCTCCCACCTGGACTAAATCCCTGATGGAATTGAAGCGTCTTTTGATGTGCTTGGTTCTCTTGTGAAATCTGGATTCCTTTGCTAAGGCAATTGCACCAGTATTGTCACAAAAGATTTTCATTGGTCCCGATGCACTAGGTATGACACCTAGATCGGATATGAACTCCTTCATCCAAACTCCTTCATTTGCTGCTTCCGAAGCAGCTATGTACTTCGCTTCACACGTAGATCCCTCCACAACACTTTGCTTAGAACTGCACCAACTGACAGCTCCACCGTTCAACGTAAACACATATCCGGTTTGCGATTTAGAATCGTCCGGATCAGTGTCAAAGCTTGCATCAACGTAACCATTTACGATGAGCTCTTTGTCACCTCCATAAACGAGAAACATATCCTTAGTCCTTTTCAGGTATTTCAGGATGTTCTTGACCGCTGTCCAGTGATCCACTCTTGGATTACTTTGGTACCTCCCTGCTAAACTTATAGCAAGGCACACATCAGGTCTGGTACACAGCATTGCATACATGATAGAGCCTATGGCTGAAGCATAGGGAACATCTTTCATCTTCTCTCTATCTTCTGCAGTGGTCGGGCATTGAGTCTTACTCAATCTCACACCTTGTAGTACAGGCAAGAACAATTTCTTTGCTTGATCCATTTTGAACTTCTTCAAAACTTTGTCAAGGTATGTGCTTTGTGAAAGTCCAATTAAGTGTCTTGATCTATCTCTATAGATCTTGATGCCCAATATATACGCAGCTTCACCGAGGTCTTTCATTGAAAAACTCTTATTCAAGTATCCCTTTATGCTATCCAGAAATTCTATATCATTTCCAATTAGCAATATGTCATCCACATATAATATCAGAAATGCTACTGAGCTCCCACTCACTTTCTTGTAAATACAGGCTTCTCCAAAAGTCTGTATAAAACCAAATGCTTTGATCACACTATCAAAGCGTTTATTCCAACTCCGTGAGGCTTGCACCAGTCCATAAATGGATCGCTGGAGCTTGCACACTTTGTTAGCTCCCTTTGGATCGACATAACCTTCCGGTTGCATCATATACAACTCTTCTTCCAGAAATCCATTCAAGAATGCAGTTTTGACATCCATTTGCCAAATTTCATAATCATAAAATGCGGCAATTGCTAACATGATTCGGACAGACTTGAGCATCGCTACGGGTGAGAAGGTCTCATCGTAGTCAACTCCTTGAACTTGTCGAAAACCTTTCGCAACAAGTCGAGCTTTATAGACAGTAACATTACCGTCAGCGTCAGTCTTCTTCTTGAAGATCCATTTATTTTCAATAGCTTGCCGATCATCGGGCAAGTCAACCAAAGTCCATACTTTGTTCTCATACATGGATCCCATCTCGGATTTCATGGCCTCAAGCCATTTTGCGGAATCTGGGCTCACCATCGCTTCTTCATAGTTCGTAGGTTCGTCATGGTCTAGTAACATAACCTACAGAACGGGATTACCATACCACTCTGGTGCGGATCTTAATCTGGTTGACCTACGAGGTTCAGTAATAACTTGATCTGAAGTTTCATGATCATTATCATTAACTTCCTCACTAATTGGTGTAGGTGTCACAGAAACTGGTTTCTGTGATGATCTACTTTCCAATAAGGGAGCAGGTACAGTTACCTCATCAAGTTCTACTTTCCTCCCACTCACTTCTTTCGAGAGAAACTCCTTCTGTAGAAAGGATCCATTCTTAGCAACGAATGTCTTGCCTTCGGATCTGTGATAGAAGGTGTACCCAACAGTCTCCTTTGGGTATCCTATGAATACACATTTCTCCGATTTAGGTTCGAGCTTATCAGGCTGAAGTTTCTTCACATAAGCATCGCAACCCCAAACTTTAAGAAACGACAACTTTGGTTTCTTGCCAAACCATAGTTCATAAGGCGTCGTCTCAACGAATTTCGATGGTGCCCTATTTAGAGTGAATGCAGCCGTCTCTAAAGCATAACCCCAAAACGATAGCGGTAAATCAGTAAGAGGCATCATAGATCGCACCATATCTAGTAAAGTACGATTACGATGTTCGGACACACCATTACGCTGTGGTGTTCCGGGTGGCGTGAGTTGCGAAACTATTCCGCATTGTTTCAAATGTAGGCCAAACTCGTAACTCAAATATTCTCCTCCATGATCTGATCGTAGAAACTTTATTTTCTTGTTACGATGATTTTCAACTTCGCTCTGAAATTCTTTGAACTTTTCAAATGTTTCAGACTTATGTTTCAGACTTATGTTTCATCTGTGAAGGTGAGAAAATAACGATATCCGCTACGACCCTCAATATTCATCGGACCACATACATCTGTATGTATGATTTCCAACAAATCAGTTGCTCTCCCCATAGTTCCGGAGAACGGTGTTTTAGTCATCTTGCCCATGAGACACGGTTCGCAAGTACCAAGTGATTCATAATCAAGTGATTCCAAAAGTCCATCATTATGGAGTTTCTTCATGCGCTTTACACCGATATGACCTAAACGGCAGTGCCACAAATAAGTTGCACTATCATTATCAACTCTGCATCTTTTGGCTTCGACATTATGAATATGTGTGTCACTACTACCGAGTTTCATTAAAAATAGACCATTCTTCAAGGGTGCATGACCATAAAAGATATTACTCATATAAATAGAACAACCATTATTCTCGGATTTAAATGAATAACCGTCTCGCATCAAATAAGATCCAGATATAATGTTCATGCTCAACGCAGGCACCAAATAACAATTATTTAGGTCTAATACTAATCCCGAAGGTAGATGTAGAGGTAGCGTGCCGACGGCGATCACATCGACTTTGGAGCCGTTTCCCACGCGCATTGTCACCTCGTCCTTGGCCAGTGTTCACTTAATCCATAGTCCCTGTTTTGAGTTGCAAATATTAGCAACAGAACCAGTATCAAATACCCAGGTGCTACTGCGAGCTCTGGTAAGGTACACATCAATAACAAGTATATCACATATACCTTTGTTCACCTTGCCATCCTTCTTATCCGCCAAATACTTGGGGCAGTTCCGCTTCCAGTGACCAGTCTGCTTGCAATAGAAGCACTCAGTATCAGGCTTAGGTCCAGATTTGGGTTTCTTCTCCTGAACAGCAACTTGCTTGCTGTTCTTCTTGAAGTTCCCCTTCTTCTTCCCTTTGCCCTTTTTCTTGAAACTAGTGGTCTTATTGACCATCAACACTTGATGCTCCTTTTTGATTTCTACCTCCGCTGCCTTTAGCATTGCAAAGAGCTCGGGAATTGTCTTATTCATCCCTTGCATGTTATAGTTCATCACGAAGCTCTTGTAGCTTGGTGGCAGTGATTGAAGAATTCTGTCAATGACGCTATCATCTGGAAGATTAACTCCCAGTTGAATCAAGTGATTATTATACCCAGACATTTTGAGTATATGCTCACTGACAGAACTATTCTCTTCCATCTTGCAGCTGTAGAACTTATTGGAGACTTCATATCTCTCAATCCGGGCATTTGCTTGAAATATTAACTTCAACTCCTGGAACATCTCATATGCTCCATGACGTTCAAAATGTCGTTGAAGACCCGGTTCTAAGCCGTAAAGCATGGCACACTGAACTATCGAGTAGTCATCAGCTTTGCTCTGCCAGACGTTCATAACTTCTGGTGTTGCTCTTGCAGCAGGCCTGGCACCTAGCGGTGCTTCCAGGACGTAATTCTTCTGTGCAGCAATGAGGATAATCCTCAAGTTACGGACCCAGTCCGTGTAATTTCTACCATCATCTTTCAACTATGCTTTCTCAAGGAACGCATTAAAATTCAACGGAACAACAGCACGGGCCATCTATCTACAATTAACATAGACAAGCAAGATACTATCAGGTACTAAGTTCATGATAAATTTAAGTTCTATTAATCATATTACTTAAGAACTCCCACTTAGATAGACATCCCTCTAATCATCTAAGTGATTACGTGATCCAAATCAACTAAACCATAACCGATCATCACGTGAAATGGAGTAGTTTTCAATGGTGAACATCACTATGTTGATCATATCTACTATATGATTCACGCTCGACCTTTCGGTCTCAGTGTTCCGAGGCCATATCTGCATATGCTAGGCTCGTCAAGTTTAACCTGAGTATTCTGCGTGTGCAAAACTGGCTTGCACCCGTTGTAGATGGACATAGAGCTTATCACACCCGATCATCACGTGGTGTCTAGGCACGACGAACTTTGGCAACGGTGCATACTCAGGGAGAACACTTTTATCTTGAAATTTTAGTGAGAGATCATCTTATAATGCTACCGTCAATCAAAGCAAGATAAGATGCATAAAAGATAAACATCACATGCAATCAATATAAGTGATATGATATGGCCATCATCATCTTGTGCTTGTGATCTCCATCTCCGAAGCACCGTCATGATCACCATCGTCACCGGCGCGACACCTTGATCTCCATCGTAGCATCGTTGTCGTCTCGCCAACTATTGCTTTTACGACTATCGCTACCGCTTAGTGATAAAGTAAAACAATTACATGGCGATTGCATTGCATACAATAAAGTGACAACCATATGGCTCCTGCCAGTTGCCGATAACTCGGTTACAAAACATGATCATCTCATACAATAAAATATAGCATCATGTCTTGACCATATCACATCACAACATGCCCTGCAAAAACAAGTTAGACGTCCTCTACTTTGTTGTTGCAAGTTTTACGTGGCTGCTACGGGCTTAGCAAGAACCGTTCTTACCTACGCATCAAAACCACAACGATAGTTTGTCAAGTTGGTGTTGTTTTAACCTTCGCAAGGACCGGGCGTAGCCACACTCGGTTCAACTAAAGTGAGAGATACAGACACCCGCCAGTCACCTTTAAGCAACGAGTGCTCGCAACGGTGAAACCAGTCTCGCGTAAGCGTACGCGTAATGTCGGTCCGGGCCGCTTCATCTCACAATACCGCTGAACCAAAATATGACATGCTGGTAAGCAGTATGACTTATATCGCCCACAACTCACTTGTGTTCTACTTGTGCATATAACATCAACGCATAAAACCAGGCTCGGATGCCACTGTTGGGGAACGTAGTAATTTCAAAAAAAATCTACGCACACGCAAGATCATGGTGATGCATAGCAACGAGAGGGGAGAGTGTTGTCCACGTACCCTCATAGACCGAAAGCGGAAGCGTTAACACAACGCGGTTGATGTAGTCGTACGTCTTCACGATCCGACTGATCAAGTACCGAACGCACGGCACCTCCGAGTTCAGCACACGTTCAGCTCGATGACGTCCCTCGAACTCCGATCCAGCCAAGTGTTGAGGGAGAGTTTCGTCAGCATGACGGCGTGGTGACAATGTTGATGTTCTACCGACGCAGGGCTTCGCCTAAGCACCGCTACGATATTATCGAGGTGTAATATGGTGGAGGGGGCACCGCACATGGCTAAGAGATCAATAATCAATCGTGTGTCTAGAGGTGCCCCCCTGCCCCCGTATATAAAGGAGCAAGGGGGGGTTCGGCCGGCCAAGGGGAGAGGCACGCCAGGAGGAGTCCTACTCCTACCGGGAGTAGGACTCCCCCCTTTTCCATGTTGGACTAGGAGAGAGAGGGGGAAGAGGTGGAGGGGAGAAAGGAAAGGGGGGCGCCGCCCCCCTCTCCTTGTCCTATTCGGATTGGGGGGAGGGGCGTGCGGCCCTGCCCTTGCCTCCTCTCCTCTCTTCCACCTAGGCCCACTAAGGCCCATTAAGTTACCGGGGGGTTCCGGTAACCTCCCGGTACTCCGGAAAAATCCCGATTTCACCCGGAACACTTCCGATGTCCAAACATAGGCTTCCAATATATCAATCTTTATGTCTCGACCATTTCGAGACTCCTCGTCATGTCCGTGATCACATCCGGGACTCCGAACAACCTTCGGTACATCAAAACATATAAACTCATAATATAACTGTCATCGTAACGTTAAGCGTGCGGACCCTACGGGTTCGAGAACTATGTAGACATGACCGAGACACCTCTCCGGTCAATAACCAATAGCGGAACCTGGATGCTCATATTGGTTCCCACATATTCTATGAAGATCTTTATCGGTCAGACCGCATAACAACATACGTTGTTCCCTTTGTCATCGGTATGTTACTTGCCCGAGATTCGATCGTCGGTATCTCGATACCTAGTTCAATCTCGTTACCGGCAAGTCTCTTTACTCGTTCCGGAATACATCATCCCGCAACTAACTCATTAGTCACAATGCTTGCAATGCTTATAGTGATGTGTATTACTAAGTGGGCCCAGAGATACCTCTCCGACAATCGGAGTGACAAATCCTAATCTCGAAATACGCCAACCCAACAAGTACCTTTGGAGACACCTGTAGAGCACCTTTATAATCACCCAGTTACGTTGTGACGTTTGGTAGCACACAAAGTGTTCCTCCGGTAAATGGGAGTTGCATAATCTCATAGTCATAGGAACATGTATAAGTCATGTAGAAAGCAATAGCAACATACTAAATGATCGAGTGCTAAGCTAACGGAATGGGTCAAGTCAATCACATCATTCTCCTAATGATGTGATCCTGTTAATCAAATGACAACTCATGTCTATGGCTAGGAAACATAACCATCTTTGATCAACGAGCTAGTCAAGTAGAGGCATACTAGTGACACTCTGTTTGTCTATGTATTCACACATGTATTATGTTTCCGGTTAATACAATTCTAGCATGAATAATGAACATTTATCATGATATAAGGAAATAAATAATAACTTTATTATTGCCTCTAGGGCATATTTCCTTCAAGAGGGCCGGCCCTCCCCCTCCTCCACTCCTTTATATACGGGGGAGGGGGCACCCCATAGACACACAAGTTGGCAGTTGTCTTACCATGTGCGGTTCCCCCCTCCACAGATTCCACCTCGGTCATATCGTTGTAGTGCTTAGGCGAAGCCCTGCGTCGGTAACTTCATGATCACCGTCATCACGCTGTCGTGCTGACGAAGCTCTCCCTCGACACTCAACTGGATCGAGAGTTCGTGGGATGTCACCGAGCCGAACGTGTGCAGATCGCGGAGGTGCCGTACTTTCGGTACTAGGATCGGTCAGATCGTGAAGACGTACGACTACATCAACCACGTTGTCATAACGCTTCCGCTTACGGTCTATGAGGGTACGTGGACTACACTCTCCCCTCTCGTTGCTATGCATCACCATGATAGATCTTGCGTGTGCGTAGGAAATTTTTTGAAATTACTGCGTTACCAAACACATTGATCAAAGTTTCTGAATTTCTCATTTCTTCTCCCTTTTTTCAACATATTTAAATGTTGGTCATTTCTTCTCTTTTTTTCAACATTTAAACAACTTTGACCAACATTTAAACAAGGTGAATTTCTCATACAATTTCAAGCTTACAAATTCCTCCGTAATTCATGCCTTTCCATACAATTTCAGCATTACACCCAGTGCGATTACCAACACCTACAAATGCCCAAAAGTAATTGCAAATGGGTATTTGTGCTTGATCTTCAAGCTTCCTAACCTTCTTCTTCAACATCCTAAGCTCAATAGCTAGCTTTCTGTCAATGCGTGCTTCGCCCTCTGTCTCTTCTTCCAGAGCTCGTGCTGCGGCCACTACCGTTCGTGGCAGCATGGGCAACCAGTCTTCATGCTCTTCTTGCAGTTCATTCATCAGAGTCTTGGCCAGAGCATCGACCCAAAGGAAGAAACATTTCACCTGCATGAACGCCAAACAGATCAACCCATTGCTCAAAGATCCTGACCACGAAAATGGTGCAATTGCCCCGATTCTTACCCCATTCTCGCTGCACACGTAGAACGGACGATTCTGGTTCTTCGATGTGTGAGAAACACTCCGATCAACGCCCGCCCGGCACCGCGGACAGACGAATATAGGCATCTCCACGCGCGCCGGGCTCTGCATCCGCGAGGTGGCGCGGGAGCTTGAAGAAGACATGGAGCTCGGAGCCGAAGGGGATCTCAACACCGTCGTGCCCTCCACAGCTATATTCCCACCGCCGCTCTCTCTGTCGCCGTGGTCACCGCCGTGCTCTCTGTCGCCGTGGTCACCGCCGCTCTCTGTCGCCCGCTTATATAGCACACCCGCAACGGCTCGCAACGGCTCTCTGCTCAACGGCTCTTTGCTGGGTCCCACAAGCCACACGTGCAACGGTCTGATCATCTAGCGCGTTTCTGCCGCCTGGTCCCACCTGTATGGGCCGAGTCAAAACGTTGACCTGACGGATACGGCAGTATTCACGGAACGAGTCAGTGCGGACAGACTAGGGGCAAAACTGAGCACGATTCACAACTGAGTGCAAAACTGAGCAAATGGACACCACTAAGGGAGGATAATTAACCCCATAATATAAGAGCGTTTTTGAGACGTGTGTGTAATTTCATCATGAGATACGTACCGTAAAAACAAAATCATGTAATTTTATAGTGAATAGTGCATGTGCTAAAAATCGTGATTTTTTTGTGTAGCTCGCATAAAAAAGTACTTCTTCATGAAATTTCGCAGACAAGTAGTCTACATCTATATGTGTATGTGTATTTTTTTAAATGAATTTTGATATATTTTTTTAAATAAAGGGCTTTATGGAGCTAGAGCTCCATTAAATGGTTTTGGAGAGGATTTTCTGGTGATTTTGATTAAAAGTTTTCGGACTAGACATGTTCGCTTGTACAGTATTTGACTTTTTTTTTAAACAGTGTCGGCCTTCTTGGTGGAGAGACTTGTTGTCGTCGTGACATCGTCAAAGCGGCGTGTGCTGCCGCGACAAGAGGTCGGCCTCACCGAAGTTGGACGTGCCCAGTGTGCTCCATGGGGCAGAGGCAACACCATTCTTGCCGGGGCATTAGGAGGGAGCGGCAGGATAGCGACGCCATGGACCAACGCATGAGGACGCGCATGCTCCCGTCGTGCGCGACCAGCCTGCGCCTCGGCGTGGTTGTCGTCGAGCGAGAGGACATCTGGGTCCATGCGCACGTCAATGACGGCGGTCACCCGAAACCTCCCGAGATGAGTAGACGTCGGCGAAGGCAGCGGACTGAAACCTCCCCGAGATGGCAGCCTATCTGCTCTCGCCAGTGTTCATACTGAATTGAACGCCGTAGTGAAGTGTTTGGAAGTACTGACAGGTAGGCGGTACTACCGCTGGGCAGCGGTACTGCCGCCTGTGGCTCTTGAGCGGTACTGCCGCTTGACTCTATGGTACTACCGCTGGGACCAGAACAGGCTCACAAAAGAAGCAACTAAAGATCCTCCATCGAAGCGGGAAGGCTCAGTGGGTGCAAAGGAGGTGTGTACGTGTTGATTCCACCCTAGCCTTTCCAATGCGGACCCCCTCTTGATAGTACAGTAACTCCTACGAAACAAGTCCACCACAACTGAAACGAAAGAGCTACACCGTCTTCACTTAATACTCCGAGGGGAAGGAATCGTCTCGTGCCAAAGAATGAATCTCTGAAATACTCAACGCACACGATTAGTCCGCAAAAGCATTGTCATCAATCACCAAAACTACTTAGAGAGAGACATGCCTTAACAATCTCCCCCTTTTTGGTGGATTGATGACAACACGGGATTTGCACAAAGGTAAGACATGAAAGTAAACGAATCCCAAAAACTACAAAATATAGACGGGCTCCCCCTGAATGTGTGCACCTAATTAGAGGTGCCTTTGGAATGCAAGGCACACACATTAGGATCAACACTCCCCCTATATTTTATAGTCTAACAATATTTGCAACAAATAATGGTACATATACAGCTAGGATGCAGTAGAGTGGGAGTGAGCCAAGTATATAACAGGGTAAGCATGCAACTCACATATTACCAAAGTACTCGACAAACATAGATAATAGGAGGATAAGGTAGCTTATGTCTCACACCATATGATAGGGTACCAGGTCTCACAAGCACAAAATAAACCAAAGCAAATGACGAGAAAGGAGTTTGCGAGAACGAAAGGCAAGGCAAACAAGCCACTCAAACACACACTCGCAACTCGACAACGACAAATCCCTAAACTCTCTCCCCCTTTGGCATCGAGACCCCAAAAAGGCAAAGAGCACTGCTACGGCTCCAGGTGATAGCAAACTGGGGATCTCCGTCATCACATCCTAGCGGGATCGTCTGCACCGCCGTCATCAGCAGGAAATTGCTCGGTGTTTGAGTCTGACCAAGGACAGTGCTGGTGAACCCACTCCTCCTCGTCGGTGATCTTGCCCTCGGATCCGCTGGCAACAGTCGCCCCCAATTGATGCATGAGCTCCTTGTGACGGCTCCTAGCCTTCTTCTCAGATACATGAGCCATATACTGTCCATGAGACTCCATGCAGAAGAGTTTCTTCATCTTGCGCTTGATCCTCTTTGCCCATGAGGGCTCCACTCCAGAGGGCTCATAATCCGCATCATCGTCAGCATCAGCCTCAACCTCTATATATCTCCATGTCAGCAGCTCCAGATGGAATCCCAGACCTCGGAGCCGAGGTGCCCCAGTTCTCCTTCTTCCTCAGACACTTGATAGCATGAGAGATTAACTCACCAATCTCCAGCACAACATTAGGATAAGCGCGCGCCCAAGCCTTCTCAATGAGCAACATGATAAATGGACCATAGATAGGGCACTTGCGCTCAGAGATGGTGGAAACCAGTTCAGACCACATGACATGAGAGATATCCAAGGATTCTCCAGTGTTTTCTTCCTTCTCATGCTGGCAGAAAATAAGCATGTCCACGAGAAAGGAGTGAACCATATCCAAGTTCCCAATGTGAAGGAAGAGAGTCTCTCGGAAGATGCGATGAAGTATGTCCAGATAGGCAAGCAACTCATAGGTCTCCTTCTGAGTCTCGGGGTGAATCTTCAAAGTACAGTAGGGCCAGAGAGATTGCTTGTGAGTGGAAGTTGTATTGCGGTGAGGGCGAAAGACAACTGGGTTCTCAACTCCTTGATCTTCAACCCCAAGTAACTCCATGAAGGCCTTCCACTTGACAGAAAGCAGCTTGCCATTTGTCATCCAAGTCAGAGTTCTGTCCTCATCTGTTCCAAGATGGACCGTGGCATAAAACTGAGCCACCAAATCTGCATCAAATTCCTTGTTGAACTGCATGATCCTGAGGATGTTCAGCTGAGAACACATCTGTAGGGCTTCGCCAAAGTAGGCAGGTTCCTTCTCCAAAAAGTCAGTGTCGATGGTGCGAACATCAACATAGAGATTCTTCTTCGATTTGATCACATCAAAGTAGATGGCAAACTGAAAACGGTTCTAGAACGGGCGGTTGACCAAAGTGGGTTCTTGATCTTCCGCATAGGGGTTGCGCCGACGCCTTTCCCAGAACTCCTTGGCAGACATTTCCATTACGGGCTTGCCTCTGGGCTTGGGCTTGTGTGCAATCGTCTTCTTGGGCTGAGGAGGAACACTTGAGGAGGCAGCTACTGTCTCAGAGGTGTGATAGAGCTTTGAAGTAGAATGCCCGGGATTGACACGGCGGACATGTTGCTCAGAAGGGCCATCACCTGGAACCAAACACAAGGACACAAGAAACAACACAAGAGAGCAAGCATAAGCCACCAGAAAAAGCAACACGGATCGATATTTGGTACGAGTATGGTGGAACTGGGCAGCCAGCGGTAGTACCGCGATCTGGAAGCGGCAGTACCGCTCCAGGGGAGCGGCAGTACCGCGCCGGGTGGGGAAAAGGCGGTTCCCTACTGCCATGGACAAATCCGGCACTACTGGGATGCCAAATTCAAACATAATCCTACCAAACATTAATCCAAATAGTCTAGATGCCTTCTTCAACCTACTCAAGCCTTGATTTAGCCAAAAATCAAGAAATGCAACAACTATTGCCCCTAGAGACTAGATCTGAAAACTAGACACAGAGAGAAGAGGAATGGGGGCAATACCGGCATCCATGGCAAGAGGACGGGGTGGGGATCGATTTCACTGAAGGAAATGGAGAGGGACGGCCCAGAGATGGCGGCCCGCCGGAGCCCTCCCGCGGCGAGTACGGCGCTGAAGCACGAGAGGGGTCGAGGGAGGTTGGCGAATGGGTGTGGGGGAGAAAGAAACTCCCCCTGCCTGACATAACCCCCCCCCCCCAAGTCCTGCCCCACAGCGGTAGTACCGCTTACTGTCCATCAGCGGTAGTACCACGCTCAACCAGCAGTAGTACCACTCAGCCACGTACTCAAGGACTAGACACTAAAGGGCTTAGCTCAAGAAAGAAAAAGAACTGACGAGAAGAGAGAGCAAACACAAAGGCAGAACAACACCACGGGAGGACAAGAAACACACAACTCTCAAAGAGAGGGCGGTGGCTGAGGCCACCTATGTTTGAGTCAAGTGGTATGGCACCGCGAAGATTTTAACCTTGGGCCCATGATCAAAACTCATCTTTGAAGCACAAGTACCATCAAAACTGACTAATGTGAAAGACGTGATCAATTTATGCATAATGGGGGGAGGGAGAGTTCATTGAGAGAACAACACCCCCCCTATGTCCATGCCTACACCTAAACAAGACAACATGATGAGCATGGCGGGGTGTGCAAGGGTTCAAGCCACATTGCTTGAATCAATGATATTTAGCTCATGCCTTAACTCACAAAATCTTGCTTCATCCAAGGGCTTCATGAAGATATCTGCAAGGTTATCGTGAGTGTTGACATAGTTGAGCTCGATCTCCCCTCGCCTAATGTGATCCCGGATGAAGTGATACCAAATCTCAATATGCTTCGTCTTGAAGTGTTGCACCTGGTTGAGAGAAATCTTGATGGCACTTTCATTGTCACACCAAATAGGCACTTTGTCACAAATGACACCGTAATCCTTTAAAGTTTGCCTCATCCATAGAAGTTGAGCACAATAACTACCGGCAGCCACATATTCCGCTTCGGTGGACGAGAGAGACACACAACTTTGCTTCTTAGAAGACCAACTCACCAAAGAGCAACCAAGAAATTGGCACCCTCCGGAAGTTGACTTCCTATCCACTTTGTCTCCCGTCCAATCTGCGTCCGAAAAGCCCACAAGGTTGAAGTTTTCTCCTCTTGGGTACCATAAGCCAGAGTTTGGGGTATGAGCCAAATATTGAAAGATTCGTTTGACCGCCACATAGTGTCTTTCCTTAGGTGCGGCTTGAAACCGTGCACAAATTCCCACACTCAACATGATATCCAGTCTAGATGCACAAAGCTAAAGCAAGGAGCCAATCATGGAGCGATATACCTTTTGATCCACCGCTTTACCATTGGGATCAATGTCAAGTTGGCACCTGACGGGAATTAGAGTGGAAGCCGGCTTGAAATCACTTAGCTTGAATCTCTTGAGCATGTCTTGAGTGTATTTGGCTTGGTTTATGAAGGTTCCTTCTCGTCTTTTCTTGATTTCGAACCCAATAAAGAACTTCAACTCTCCCATCATGGACATCTTGAACTTTGAGGTCATGAGAGCGGCAAATTCCTCATTGAAAGCTTTGTTAGGGGAACCAAAGATAATATCATCAACATATAGTTGGAATACAAACAACTCCCCTTTGACCTTCTTAGTAAAAAGAGTGGGGTCGATTTTCCCAATTTCAAACCCACGATCTTGCAACAACTCGGTAAGGTGCTCATACCATGCACGTGGGGCTTGTTTAAGGCCATAGAGTGCCTTATCGAGTTGGTACACATGATTGGGGAACTCGGGATCCTTAAACCCCGGGGGTTGTTTGACATACACCAACTCATTAATAGGACCATTAAGAAAAGCACTCTTTACATCCATTTGTTGCAACTTGAAGTTATGATGAGAAACATAAGAAATCAACAAACAAATGGATTCAAGGCGAGCAACGGGAGCAAATGTTTCACCGTAGTCGATACCCTCGACTTGGGAGTAGCCTTGTGCTACCAAACGAGCCTTGTTGCGATTGATAATTCCATGAGCATCTTGCTTGTTCTTGAATATCCACTTGGTTCCAATGACATTATGGTTCCCCGTTGGCCTTGGCACCAATCTCTACACCTTGTTATGCTCGAAGTTGTTGAGTTCTTCGTGCATGGCATTAAGCCAATCCGGATCCTCGAGCGCCTCATAGACCTTTTGGGGTTCAACACAAGAAACAAACGCATGATGTTCAAAATAGTTTGCTAATTGTCTATGAGTGCTTACCCCCTTTCTTAAGCTTCCAAGCACATTTGTCATGAGATGATCTTTGGTAGTGAGCTTAGATGCGATCTTGGCGGCACGGCGCTCCAATTCCTCCTCGGGATTGAGTTGAGGGGTGGAAACTTGATCATCTTGAGAGTCGTCTTGAGCTTGTTCTTGATCTTGAGCTTGCTCTTGATCTTGAACTTGCTCAGTGGTGAGAACTTGATCTTGGGCATCACTTGGTGGTTCACCAGCATCTTGAGGTTGATCTTGCCATTGATCTTGTTCATTTGGTTGAGGGCCTTCACTTTGTTCTTCGGAAGCGTGTGGGTCTTGGGTTGGTGATGGTTCTACTTGAGTGGAACATTGTCCTTCTCCTTCGGCCACAAGGGGTTCCTCAATGGGTAGGATATGACCAACACCCATTCTTCTTATGGCTTGGGGAGGAATTTCATCACCTACATCACAAGTACCACTTTGCTCCACTTGGGAGCCGTTATTCTCATCAAACGCCACGTTACACGTCTCCTCAATAAGCCCCGTTGACTTATTGAGGACACAGTAAGCATGAGAGTTTGTAGCATAACCAACAAATATGCCCTCATGAGCTCTAGCCTCAAATTTAGACAAACGAACACCTTTCTTGAGAATGAAACACTTACACCCGAACACCCGGAAGTACTTGAGGTTGGGCTTGTTACCGGTGAGTATTTCATATGGAGTCTTGTTCAAGCCTTTGTGGAGATAGAGCCAATTGGATGCATGACAAGCGGTGCTGGTGGCTTCGACCCAAAAGTTGTATGGAGACTTGAACTCCGCCATCATGGTCCTTGCCGCATCCATCAACGTCCGGTTCTTCCTCTCCGCTACACCATTTTGTTGAGGGGTGTATGGTGCGGAATATTGATGCTTGATCCCCTCATCACTAAGAAACTCATCCAAGGTGTATTTCTTGAACTCGGTGCCGTTGTCACTTCTTATCGTCAAGATCTTTGCATTGTGTTGGCGTTGAGCTTCATTTGAAAAGTCGATGACGGTTTGTTGGGTCTCACTCTTCCTCTTGAAGAAATATACCCCAAGTGTATATTGAATAATCATCCACAATCACCAAGCAATACTTTCTACCCCCAAGACTATCAAAGTATGGAGGTCCAAAGAGATCCAAGTGAAGGAGCTCCAAGGGCCTCTTCGAGTAGATGATAGTCGTGGGAGGGTGAGCCTTCTCATGTAGCTTTCCTTCGATACAAGCACTGCAAGCACGATCTTTGGCAAAACTAACATTTGTTAGTCCATGGACATGGTCCCCCTTGAGAAGACTTTGCAAAGATCTCATATTGACATGGGCTAATCGGCGATGCCAAAGCCACCCCACGTCAACTTTAGCCATTAGGCATGTCGCAGTCTTCGTGGGTCGCTCCGAAAAGTTAATCACGTAAAGACCGTTCTCGACATGCCCAACAAAGGCTACTTTAAGAGTCTTGCTCCACAAGAGGTCCAGGTATCAATATCAAAGAAGTGGCAAAGCCCATGAGTGCAAGTTGACGAACGGAAAGTAAATTGTATGCAAGGGACTCAACAAGCACGACCTTCTCGATCGTGAGATCATGAGAAATGACAACCTTGCCAAGACCCAATACCTTAGAAGACGAGGCATCACCCCAATCGACATTGGTGGGCATAGATGGAATCTTGTGCACGTCCACCACCAAGTCCTTGCTTCCGGTCATATGATTTGTGGCTCCACTATCAAGCAACCATGATCCCCCACCGGAAGCAAACACCTACAAGAGATCAATGCTTGGTTTTAGGTACCCATTTTGTAATGGGTCCTTTGATGTTAGTAACAAGGCTCTTAGGAACCCAAATAGACCATTCAATGTATTCATAAGGAGAACCAACAAATTTAGCATAAACATGCCCATCACTAGCACGGCATAACACATAAGAAGGGTTAAAGTCGCCGGCTTTGTTGGAAGGAGTGGCATTGCCCTTCTTGACACCACCACCCTTCACATTATCCTTCTTCTCCTTAGAAGCACCCTCTCCCTCCTTCACAAAAGTTTGCTTGAGAGGAGGAGGAAGTTGATACGTCTCCAACGTATCTATAATTTTTGATTGTTCCATGTTGTTTTATTATCAATCTTGGATGTTTTATAATCATTTTATATCATTTTTTGGTACTAAACTATTGACATAGTGCCAAGTGCCAGTTGCTGTTTTTCCATGTTTTTTACATCGCAGGAAATCAATATCAGACGAAGTCCAAATGCCACGAAACTCCACGATGATTTTTTATGGGCTAGAAGGAACACTTTGGGCCCTGGTTGCACCTAGGGGGAGTCCCGAGGAGGGGACAACCCACCAGGGCGCGCCAGGAGGCCCAGGTGCGCCCTGGTGGGTTGTGCCCACCTCGGGTGCCCCCTGGACCGCCTCTTTGCTCTATAAATACCCCAAAATACCAGAACCCTAGGGGACTCGACGAAATATTCATCCAGCCGCCGCAGAGTCCAGAACCACCAGATCCAATCTAGACACCATCTCGGATGGGGTTCACCACCTCCATTGGTGCCTCCCCAATGATGCATGAGTAGTTCTTTGTAGACCTTCGGGTCCGTAGTTAGTAGCTAGATGGCTTTCTCTCTCTCGCTGAATTCTCAATACAATGGTCTCTTGGAGATCCATATGATGTAACTCTTTCTGCGGTGTGTTTGTTGGGATCTGATGAACTTCGAGTTTATGATCAGTTATATCTTTCTATATCCATGAAAGTTATTTGAGTTTTTTTGATCTCTTATGTGCATGATCTCTTATAGCCTCGTATTTCTTCTCCGATATTTGGGTTTTGTTTGTCCAACTTGATCTATTTATCTTGCAATGGGAAGAGGTGCCCGGTAGTGGGTTCGATCTTATGGTGCTTGATCCCAGTGACAAAAAGGGAACCGACACGTATGTATCGTTGCTACTAAGGATAAAAAGATGGGATCTATATCTACGCAATAGATAAACGGATCTTGTCTACATCATGTCATCGTTCTTATTGCATTACTCTGTTTTTCCATGAACTTAATACACTAGATGCATGCTGGATAGCGGTCGATGTGTGGAGTAATAGTAGTAGATGCAGGCAGGAGTAGGTCTACTAATCTTGGACGTGATGCCTATGTAATGATCATTGCCTGGATATTGTCATAATTATTTGAAGTTCTATCAATTGCCCAACAGTAATTTGTTTACCCACCGTTTGATATCTTTCTTGAGAGAAGCCAGTAGTGAAACCTACGGCCCCCGGGTCTTCTTCCTCATATATTTGCTTGCGATCTACTTTTCCTTTGCATTTTTATTCAGATCTATTAAACCAAAAATAAAAAATACTTTGCTGCACTTTATTTTATTCGCGATCTATTATTTCAATCTATTACAAATTTCTGGCATCGTTACCCAAAAGGGATTGGTAACCCCTTTAACTCGCCAGGTTGCGAGGTGTTGTTATTTGCGTGCATGTGCTGCTTACGTTGTGTTGCTTGGTTCTCCTACTGGTTCGATAACCTTGGTTTCATCACTGAGGGAAATACCTACCGTCGCTGTGCTACATCAACCCTTCCTCTTTGGGGAAATACCGACATAGTCCTAGCAGACAGGAGCTTTTCTGGCGCTATATTCAGAGAGCGATCAAAAGGAATTTCTGGCGCCGTTGCCGGGGTGGATCTTCAACATAACCAGGTTCCTAATCAAAAATCTCATCCCCTTGCAATTTACTTTATTTGCCATTTGCCTCTCGTTTTCCTCTCCCCCACTTCACAAAAATTTGCCGTTTTATTCCCCTCTCTTTTTCCGTTCGCCGTTTTCTCGCCGGATCTGTTTTTTAGTGCAATCTTGTTGTGTAGTCATCATGACTCAAGAGAACACCAAGTTATGTGATTTCTCAAATACCAACAACAATGATTTTATTGGCACTCCGCTTGCTCCTCCCGCCACTAGTGCGGAGACTTGTGATATTAATACTGCTTTTGCTGAATCTTGTTATGAAAGACCAATTTTCCGGTACTCCTAATGAGGATGTCGCGTCCCATCTTAATACCTTCGTGTAATTATGTGATATGCAAAATAAAAAAGATGTGGACAATGATATGGTCAAGATGAAATTATTTCCGTTTTCTTTGCGTGATTCTGCAAAAATTTGGTTCTCTTCTTTGCCTCGCAATAGTATCAATTCTTGGAATAAGTGCAAAGATGCTTTTATCACTAAGTATTTTCCTCCTGCAAAAATTATTTCCCTTAGAACCCAGATCACGAATTTCAAGCAACTTGAACATGAGTATGTTGCACAATCTTGAGAAAGGATGAAAATGATGCTAAGGGATTGCCCAACTCATGGGTTAAATCTTTGGATGATCATACAGAAATTTTATGCGGGGTTGAATTTTGTTTCTCATAATCTTTTAGATTCCGCCACGGGTGGAACTTTTATGGAAATTACTTCGGGTGAAGCCACCAAATTTCTTGATAATATCATGGCAAATTATTCACAATGGTATACCGAAAGAGCTCCTACTAGTAAAAAAGTTAATTCAGTTGAAGAAATTTCTTCTTTGAGTGAAAAAGTTGATGCTCTTATGAAATTGGTTGCTAGTAAAAGTGCTCCTATTGATTTTAATGATATGCCTTTGTCTACTTTGATTGAGCAAAATAGTGATGCCATGGATGTGAATTTTATCTCTCGAAATAATTTCAACAACAATGCTTATAGAGGTAATTTTAATCCTAGGCCTTTTCCTGGTAATTCCTCTAATAATTATGGTAATTCCTATGGAAATCAATCTTACATTAATAATAGGAATACCTCTGATCTTGATAATATTATTAAAGAATTTATCAACACGCAAAAAGTTTTCAAGACTTCCATAGAAGAAAAGTTGAATAAGATTGATGATTTGTCTAGAAGTGTTGATAGAATTGCTCATGATGTGGAAACTCTCAAGATGAAAATCTTTGTGCCTAAGGTAGATGAATCAATTAAATCTCTTTATGTTTCTATGGATGAAAGTAAGAAAAGAACTGCTATGCTTAGAGCTAAAAGAGAATTTTTAGAGAAAGCTTTTTCTAGTGATTATGCTTGCAAAAATAATGAAGATCTTAAAATGATTGGTGTTTCTTCTATTGATTCTTTGTTTAGTAAAGATAAGATTGATGAAAAAGGGACTGGAGAAGAGTCAACTTTAGGTAGAAGGCGTCCCAATATTTCGGAGGGTGAGAATCTTGTTGACAAAAGTGATAAAAGTGGGTTTGGAGAGGTCAAAACTTTAGTTAGTGATGCACCCACTCTTTTGGATTACAAAGACTTTAATTATGATAGTTGATCTTTGATTGATTGTATTTCTTTGTTGCTATCCATGCTAAATTCACCCCATGCCTATGAACAAAACAAAGCTTTCAATAAACATATTGTTGATGCTATGATGAAGGCTTTGGAAGAAAAATTGGAATTAGAAGTATCAATTCCTAGAAAATTGCATGATGAGTGGGAACCTACTATCAAAGTCAAGATTAAAAATTATGAGTGTTTTTCTTTGTGTGACTTGGGTGCTAGTGTTTCTACAATTCCGAAATCTTTATGTGAGGTGCTTGGTCTTACTAATCTTGAAGAATGTTCTTTGAATTTGCACCTGGCAGATTCTACTATTAAAAAGCCTATAGGAAGAATTAATGATGTTCTTATTATTGCAAATAGGAATTATGTGCCCATAGATTTTATTGTTCTTGATATTGATTGCAATCCGTCTTGTCCAATTATTCTTGGTAGACCGTTTTTACACACTATCGGTGCCGTGATTGATATGAAAGAAGGCAATATTAAGTTCCAATTTCCTTTGAGGAAGGGTATGGAACACTTTACTAGAACAAAAATTATTCCACCTTATGAATAAATCATGAGGGCATCTTATGGATCTCGAACCAAAGATGACAAAACTTAGATCCTTGCTTTATGCCTAGCTAAGGGCATAAAACTGTAGCGCTTGTTGGGAGGCAACCAAATGAATAAAATTTATTTTTGCTTTTTGCTTTCTGTTCTTGACTGTTAGCACAATTATGCTACTGTTATGATTGTGTTTTTTATGTTTTAATTAGTGTTTGTGCCAAGTAAAGCCTTTAGGATCTTCTTGGGTGATAGTTGTTTGATCTTGCTGAAAAAGACAGAAACTTTGCGCTCACGAAAATAATTTTTATAAATCACAGAAAAGAGCTTTTGCCATGATTCTTTTTGCAGAAGATTAATATACAAATTACCCTGTTCTTCCGAATTTGGTAGGATTTTTGGAGTTCTAGAAGTATTCGCAAAAGTCAGATTGCTACAGACTGTTCTGTTTTGACAGATTCTGTCTTCTTTGTGTTGTGTGCTTATTCTGATGGCTCTATAGTTTTCTTTGATGAGTTTTTGCCAAATAAAAGTTGAAATACAGTAGATATAATACAAAAACAAAATAAGAATTGGTTTGATACAGCACTTATAGTAGTAATTTATTTTTCTTACACTAACAGATCTCACGAAGGTTTTGTTGAGTTTTGTGTGATTGAAGTTTTCAAGTTTTGGGTTATCTTACAATGGATGAAAGAAGGATAGAAGAGCCTAAGCTTGGGGATGCCCCGGCATCCCAAGCTATTATCCAAGAATTAGCAACCAAATAAGCTTGGGGATGCCCCCGAGTGGCATCCCCTCTTTCTTCTAACGACCATCGGTATTTTACTCGAGGCTATATTTTTATTCGTCACATGATATGTGTTTTGCTTGGAGCGTCTTGTATGATATGAGTCTTTGCTTGTTTTATTTTTTGTTTTAAGTCCTCAATCCTTGCTGGACACACCTATTTGAGAGAGCCAAAATTATATCATGACTTGTTAGAATTGCTCTCTGTGCTTCACTTAAATCTTTTATGAGCTAGGACTTGCTCTAGTGCTTCACTTACATCTTTTTTAGCACGGTGTGCTTAGTATTTTTGAAGAAATTATCTCTTGATTCACTTAGATTTGTTTGAGAGTTAGTTAAATTTTTAAGAAATTCTCTCTTGCTTCACTTAAATTATTTTGAGAGAAAGAAAAAATTATGCTCATGATCTTCACTTATATTTGTTTGAGCTTATGAAAAGCAACACATGAAAATTAGTCCCAAAGTGGTAGATATCTAAGAAGGATAAAGGAAAAGAAAAGAAAAATTGTCATGGAGATCATAGGAAAAAATAAACTTGATTCTTAGTAATAGTTTTGAGATATGATGATGTGATATGTGAGTTATGTTGATGAGTAATTATGCTTTAGTAAGAATATTGGTGTTAAGGTTTGTGATTCCCTATGCATGCACGAAAGTCAATAATCATGAAACGAAAATTATATCCTACTTGTGGTGCACTATTCGGTGTTAATTATGCTTAATGCTTGCTTATGAGATTATTCGTTTCTTGGTTGGTCGCTTCTCAATCTTTTTGCTAGCCTTCATTTTGCACTAAGTATGACCTCTACTTGTGCATCCAAAATCCTTTAAACCAGTTTTGCCACATGAGTCCACTATATCTACCCATATGCGGTATTCTTTTTCCGCTCTAAGCAAATTTGCATGTGCCATCTCTAATTTTTAAAATAAACTTCTCTTTTGTGTGTTTGTTTCGCTCGCGGAACGGTAATGGGTGGCTAGTATTTTCCATGCTGGATGTGTTATTCCCATGATGAGTGTTTATTCACTTGTCATTGCACGAGAGTAAGGCAAAGGTTTTAGGGATGCCCAGTCCCAAAATGCAAAAATTAATTTACTTTATGTTGTCAAATAATAAATTCCTTCGAAAGTGTTGGTATGGAGGGCACCCGTGGATACGGTTAGCCATGGAAAGTGAAAGTATGGTGGAAAAAGGAATATACTTTATTTTCTGTTTGGGAACCGCCTATGGCATATCTAGCATGGAAAGTGTTCGTAGCTCTACGTCATTTCCGTTGGTGGGATGGATACACCTCCCAAAATGTTTTCATCTCTATTTTTTTGCTTTGAGCTCTGGCACCTCTACAAATCCCTACTACCCACTGCGAAGGGCCTTTCTTTTACTTTACGCAAGTTTTATTTTGAATTTGAGTCTCCATCTTCTCTTATAAAAGCACATACTAGGAGGCAATATGATCGTACTTAAGTATTGGGTGTAGCTAATATTCGAGTGTGTTTCATGAATGGATCAATGTTTGAGCATGATGGGCTAGGGATAACTTATTTTAGCGTTGATATTTTGAAAGACATGATTGCTTGTTGATATGCTTGAGTATCTAAATTATTATGTCAAAACTAGACTATTGCTTTGAATCACATAAAAGTCCAAATGTCCATGCTATAAAGAAAAGAATATGATATGACATGATAAACAGCACTCCACATCAAAAATTCTGTTTTTATCACTTACCTACTCGAGGACGAGCAGGAGTCAAGCTTGGGGATGCTGATACGTCTCCAATGTATCTATAATTTTTTATTGTTCCATGCTGTTTTATTATCACTCTTGGATGTTTTATAATCATTTTATAGTCATTTTATATCATTTTTTGGTACTAACCTATTGACATAGCGCCAAGTGCCAGTTGTTGTTTTTTCCATGTTTTTTACATCGCAGGAAATCAATATCAGACGAAGTCCAAATACCACGAAACTCCACGATGATTTTTTATGGGCCAGAAGGAACACTTTGGGCCGTGCTTGCACCTAGGGGGACTCCCGAGGAGGGGACAACCCACCAGGGCGCGCCAGGAGGCCCAGGCGCGCCCTGGTGGGTTGTGCCCACCTCGGGTGCCCCCCGGACTGTCGGGGAACGTAGTAATTTCAAAAAATTTCCTACGCACACGCAAGATCATGGTGATGCATAGCAACGAGAGGGGAGAGTGTTGTCCACGTACCCTCGTAGACCGAAAGCGGAAGCGTTAACACAACGCGGTTGATGTAGTCGTACGTCTTCACGATCCGACCGATCAAGTACCGAACGCACGGTACCTCCGAGTTCAGCACACGTTCAGCTCGATCATGTCCCTCGAACTCCGATCCAGCCGAGTGTTGAGGGAGAGTTTCATTAGCACGACGGCGTGGTGACAATGATGATGTTCTACCGACGCAGGGCTTCGCCTAAGCACCTCTACGATATTATCGAGGTGTAATATGGTGGAGGGGGCACCGCACACGGCTAAGAGATCAATGATCAATTGTGTGTTTAGAGGTGCCCCCCTGCCCCCGTATATAAAGGAGCAAGGGGGGGTTCGGCCGGCCAAGGGGAGAGGCGCGCCAGGAGGAGTCCTACTCCTACCGGGAGTAGGACTCCCCCCTTTTCCATGTTGGACTAGGAGAGAGAGGGGAAAGAGGTGGAGGGGAGGAAGGAAAGGGGGGCGCCGCCCCTCTCTCCTTGTCCTATTCGGACTGGGGATGGAGGGGCGTGCGGCCCTGCCCTGGCCTCCTCTCCTCTCTTCCACCTAGGCCCACTAAGGCCCATTAAGTTACCGGGGGGTTCCGGTAACCTCCCGGTACTCCGGAAAAATCCCGATTTCACCCGGAACACTTCCGATGTCCAAACATAGGCTTCCAATATATCAATCTTTATGTCTCGGCCATTTCGAGACTCCTCGTCTTGTCCGTGATCACATCCGGGACTCCGAACAACCTTCGGTACATCAAAACATATAAACTCATAATATAACTGTCATCGTAACGTTAAGAGTGCGGACCCTACGGGTTCGAGAACTATGTAGACATGACCGAGACACCTCTCCGGTCAATAACCAATAGCGGAACCTGGATGCTCATATTGGTTCCCACATATTCTACGAAGATCTTTATCGGTCAGACCGCATAACAACATACGTTGTTCCCTTTGTCATCGGTATGTTACTTGCCCGAGATTCGATCGTCGGTATCTCGATACCTAGTTCAATCTCGTTACTCGCAAGTCTCTTTACTCGTTCCGTAATACATCATCCCGCAACTAACTCATTAGTTACAATGCTTGCAAGGCTTATAGTGATGTGTATTACTGAGTGGGCCCAGAGATACCTCTCCGACAATCGGAGTGACAAATCCTCATCTCGAAATACGCCAACCCAACAAGTACCTTTGGAGACACCTGTAGAGCACCTTTATAATCACCCAGTTACGTTGTGACGTTTGGTAGCACACAAAGTGTTCCTCCGGTAAACGGGAGTTGCATAATCTCATAGTCATAGGAACATGTATAAGTCATGAAGAAAGCAATAGCAACATACTAAATGATCGAGTGCTAAGCTAACGGAATGGGTCAAGTCAATCACATCATTCTCCTAATGATGTGATCCCGTTAATCAAATGACAACTCATGTCTATGGCTTAGGAAACATAACCATCTTTGATCAACGAGCTAGTCAAGTAGAGGCATACTAGTGACACTCTGTTTGTCTATGTATGCACACATGTATCATGTTTCCGGTTAATACAATTCTAGCATGAATAATAAACATTTATCATGATATAAGGAAATAAATAATAACTATATTATTGCCTCTAGGGCATATTTCCTTCACGGACTGCCTCTTTGCTCTATAAATACCCCAAAAATACCAGAACCCTAGGGGAGTCGACGAAATATTCATCCAGCCGCCACAGAGTCCAGAACCACCAGATCCAATCTAGACACCATCTCGGATGGGGTTCACCACCTCCATTGGTGCCTCTTCGATGATGCGTGAGTAGTTCTTTGTAGACCTTCAGGTCCGTAGTTAGTAGCTAGATGGCTTTCTCTCTCTCTCGCTGAATTCTCAATACAATGGTCTCTTGGAGATCCATATGATGTAACTCTTTTTGCGGTGTGTTTGTTGGGATCTGATGAACTTCGAGTTTATGATCAGTTATATCTTTTTATATCCATGAAAGTTATTTGAGTTTCATTGATCTCTTATATGCATGATCTCTTATAGCCTCGTATTTCTTCTCCTAGATTCTTCATCTCAAAGCAACGAGATAAGAAATCCTTAACCTCCTTCATTAAATCAAGTTTGGTTCCAAAGATCAGTATGTCGTCGACATACAGACAAAGAATAACTCCTTCGCCCCCACCATGGCGATAGTACACACACTTGTCACCATCGTTTACTACAAAGTCGGCAGCAGTTAATGTTCTTTCGAACTTCTCATGCCACTCCTTAGGAGCTTGCTTAAGGCCATATAAAGACTTTAATAACTTGCACACTTTCCTTCCTGACCAGGTACTACAAAACCATCTGGCTGATCCATGTAAATTTCCTCCTTCAACTCTCCATTGAGGAAAGCCGTCTTAACGTCCATTTGATGAATGAGAAGACCATGTGATGCACCCAGTGATAGTAGCACCCGAATTGTGGTCAGTCTAGCCACGGGTGAGTAAGTATCAAAGATGTCTGCACCTTCTTTCTGGGTATAACCCTTAGCCACAAGCCGTGCCTTGTACTTTTCAATCGTACCATCAGGTCTAAGCTTCTTCTTGAACACCCACTTACATCCTGCAGGTTTGCACCCATAAGGACGGTCAGCGATCTCCCAGGTTCCGTTAGCTAAGATGGAATCCATCTCGCTACGAACAGCTTCCTTCCAGTAGTCAGCATCAGGAGATGCATAGGCTTCTGAAATAGTCCTGGGTGTGTCATCCACAAGGTACACAATGAAATCATCGCCAAAGGACTTTGCAGTCCTCTGTCTCTTACTCCTCACAGGAGTTCCATTGTCACCCTCAATAGGATTCTCAACGTGTTCCATCGCAATGGTGGGTTCAGGAATTACAACGAATTCCTCACTAGATGGAGTAGGTATCTCCTGGTTTGATGAACTCGACATATCCTTCATAGGAAATATGTCCTCAAAGAAAGTCGCATCATTTGACTCCATAATCGTACCAACATGCATGTCGGATACCTCAGATTTTATTATCAAAAATCTATAGCCAACGCTATGAAAAGCATAGCCCAGAAGAACACAATCCACGGTTTTTGGTCCAAGCTTGCGCTTCTTGGGAATTGGTATATTGACTTTCGCCAAACAACCCCAAGTACGTAGGTAAGAGAGTTTCAATCTTTTCCTTTCCCATTCCTCAAATGGAGTTATGGTCTTATGCTTTGTGGGAACTCGGTTTAGGACATGACACGCAGTCATTAGCGCCTCCCCCCACCATTCCTTGGAAAGACCCGATGTGTCTAACATGGTGTTAACCATATCAGTTAGAGTTTGGTTCTTTCTTTCGGCTACCCCATTTGACTGAGGTGAGTAGGGAGGTGTCCTCTCATGGATTATACTATGTTCCGCACAAAACATATCAAATTCATTGGAAAAATACTCTCCACCACGATCGGACCTAAGCCGTTTAATTTTTCGATCAAGTTGGTTCTCTGCCTCAGCTTTATAGTTTTTGAAGAAAGTTAAAGCCTCATCTTTTGATTTCAGAAGATACACATAACAATATCTAGTGGATTCATCAATCAACGTCATGAAGTATCTCTTTCCATCTTTTGTCAACACGCCATTCATCTCACAAAGATCAGAATGTATAAGCTCTAGTGGCGCCAAGTCTCTTGCCTCTACAGTCTTATGGGACTTGCGAGGTTGCTTAGCTTGCACACATACTTGGCACTTGGAGCCTTTGACAGTAGAGATTTTTAGAATTAAATTCATATTGGCTAGCCGCGTCATGCAACCAAAGTTAATATGACAAAATCGTGAATGCCAAATATCAGACTCATTATTGTGGCAAACATTATTAATAACTTTAGTGCAAATATCTGACAAAGATAGGCGGAACAAGCCTCCGCACTCATAGCCTTCCAAAAAATTGTCCACACTTAGAAATTACAACTTTATTGGATTCGAAAACCAACTTAAAACCATCTCGACATAAACGGGAACCGCTAACGAGATTTTTATTGATGGACGGCACATGATGAACGTTCTTCAGACGCACAGTCTTCCCCGAAGTAAACTTCAGATCGACCGTACCAACTCCTCGAACGATGGCATGTGACCCATTCCCCATCAGCACGGGAGAAGTCCCTGTGACCTGGTAAGAAGAAAATATGGAGGCATCAGCACAAACATGTACATTAGCACCGGTGTCAATTAACCAATCAGGAGATTGAAATACTGAAAGGATGGTAGGAAGAATACCGTACCCAGATTCCTTCATATCAGTATCACCGATGACAACATTAGTGGACTTGCCGCTCTTCTCATGTTCGCGCTCCTCAAAGCGGTTAGGACATTTCGGAGCCCAGTGATTAGGATTACCGCAGACATGGCAAAGTCCCTTCCCCTTCTTATGAGAATTCTTCTTGAAGTTGGTAGAATGTGATGGCTTGTTCTTTGTATCAAACTTGCCTTTGCCCTGAGTTTTGTTCTTGTTGTTTTTGAACTTGTTGGGCTGGAAGTTCTTCTTCTGTACCATGTGGGCACTAGAAGCTCCCTCAGCAACTCGAGCACGTGTGTCCTTTGCTCTCGCCTTCTCTTCAACATCAAGAGTACCAATGAGATCCGCAACAGAAAACTCCTGTCTCTTGTGTTTCAGGGAAGTAGCAAAATTGTTCCGCGAAGGTGGAAGCTTGGCAATGATGCCTCCGGTAACAAATTTGTCCAGCAACACACACTTGAAGTACTCAAGTTCTTTTGCGAGCGACTGTATCTCATGAGCCTGTTGTACAACAGAGCGCTCATCAGTCATCTTGTAGTCATAGAATTGCTCCATGACGTACAACTCGCTGCCGGCGTCCGAGGCACCAAAGTTGGCCTCGAGCGCAGCCCACATGTCCTTGCCGTTGTGAAACGACATATACGAATCCACAATGGAGTCATCAAGAACACTCAGAAGAGCGCCTTTAAAGAGAGTATCGATCTTCTCAAAAGCTTCCAGATGTGCTGGATTAAGATCGCCCTCAGGCTTGCCCTTGGTGGCGTCATAACAACCCATGGTCTGAAACCAGTAGACTGCTCTCGTGCGCCACCTCTTATATTGCGCCCCCTTAAAGGCAGGCGGCTTCAGATGCGCAGCAAAACCACTCGGAGTAAATTGCCTATAATCAGGTTTTTGGATTGTTGAAAATATGAGCAAATTACTACGAGATTTAATCCGAATAAATAGGAAATAGATCATGACAGCAATAGTAGAGTTTAAACTAATCATGCGAACTAGCATAGTAGATGAACAGATCACATCTAGGGCACATACTAGAAACATGAATTCTACCACGATCTCGAACAGGAAGGATAGAATCACATACGGTGTAGTGGGAGCAGCACCGCCGGCGTTGACGTTGTCGCCCATGTCGGCGAGGATGAGGTTGCCGAGGTCGGGGAAGAAGTCGTCGCTGCCAGCAGTCGCGCGAGTGCGTTCCCCAAAAACCTGATCGCCCCTCTCCCATACAGGATCACGAGAGGCGGGGTTCCGGAGGCCTGCTGTCCCTTCTCCCGGTGCACGGCGAAAGGAGGGATGGAGAAGACTTGCTTGGCGGCGCAATGATCTAAAACGGTGGTGAGAAACCATACGAAGCGGCGGCGGCTAGGGTAGACGTCTGTCTGACTATATAGTGCGGGCCGGGTAGGTCGTGGGAGTAAACCCCACGTCCGAGTCGTCACGATCCAAAAGAATCGGAAACAGTTCAGTAATTAACGCATCCGTTAATTATTAATTAATGACTCATTAATTTTCCCGAGCAGCAAAAATGTAGACAACGTGCGTGTCGTGTCGAGGCGAGCGAGGAGGAGGAGCGCGTGTGTAGGTCTCCTCTTCTCATGCTCATACAAGTGGTAGAAGAGCTCACCTTATAAAGAGGTGCAAGTCTCTCTCAACTTTCGTGGTTGGACTAAACTCTAGTCTCACTCACTCCACTCACATGTGTGCATGAATGGGCCAAGAGAATTTTAGAATTTTAGTTGGGCTTTGGGCCAAAGGCCTACTAGTAAAATTCCAACAAGCACTGGATATTCAAGTTTTCACTTGGAGCCATTAAAGAGTTTAAACTTAAAAAGAACACACAACTTTTTTAAGATGTAGTAATTAATCATTTTAAATAGTATAATACTGTTTAGACGCGTGTTGATGGACGCGCGCAGGATGGTGGTGCTGTCTAGCATCGTGGTGGCGTCGACGGCAGTTGGGCCTGACAAGATCAATGCGTGGATTTCTTCTGAAGTTGGGACGATGAAAGATGGTGGCGGTGGATTATAGAGCGTGCGCGTGTGATGCTCGCTAAGGGTCTTTTAGATCGGTTGGTGCTCTCGGCTCACCATGGGATGGCTTGGAAATGCCGCCGGATTAAATGGTATGCGTGGTGCAATGTCAAGGCACATCATCAAACTTGTAACGGTAGCTAGATAAATCGTCTTAAATGTGGCTTTGGGTTGACCTATGTATTTGTTTTGTCAGACTAACAATTTAATAAACATGACCGTGTGCGTTGCTTGATCCAAAGGCCGGTAATCTCCTTTTTGAAAAGAAAAAAAAATAGTACTGTTCAGTCGTGGTTCTTCTGTCACGTGATTAATTATTGGTCATTGCTCGACATGCAACTTAATTGTGCAACATATATAGCAAGCTGTCCCAATGATGGAGTACGTGAATTCGAAATTAATGTTGACAGAGCCATGATGGAGTAGTTAGCTGTGCGCTAAATGGAGAAGGGGGCAGGAAAAAAATGCACGACGGATGAAAACCAAGCTGACGGGCCAGTAGGACTGAACTATATGCATCTCATTAGCAGCTCCTATGTACATGCACAGTGTTCTGATCTGGACCCCAAAATGTCTCCTGCAACAATACTAGAGCAATAGTGGTGCGAAGACTTCAAAGTTGCTGCCGACGTACGAAACTTGCTACTCCCTCCGAAAGGGAAACGACACTGCTAGCCGTTTGGCTCCAAATTTAAGTTTGCCCCATCTGATCTTAGGCATGTCACAATTTTTTAGTACTACATCGGTCTTAAAATAAGTATCTCAACTTTATACTCCCTTCGTAAAGAATAAAAGCGTTTAGATCACTAAAGTAGTCATCTAAACCTCTTATATTTCTTTACAAGGGTTATATTTCTTTACAAGGGGTACAAAGTTAATACAAAAGTGAGACATTTATTTTGACATTGGAGAGTATTTGCTTCTCAACTTTTTTCACAGGTTTGTCACAAGTGTGGTGTCAATTTTCTTGGCCACACTTTTCTTGTTAGGTGCGGTAAAGTTAGCCTTCAATTAGACATTCCCGCTTATGTTCTCATCTTGTTGTAACCAAAGTTGCATATAAAACGTACAAGAAGCTACTCCATTAGTCCTCAGTTTAAAGATAAGTGATGCATGCCATATACACATCAAAAATAGCGTAAACAACAAAGTTGCACCAAAAGTAAATAAAAAAAGCAACAGCAAAGTCAGTTGCCGGTTGTTACGACTTACTACGTATACGTACTCTCTTCTAGTGATCTAAACGCTTTTATATTAGTTTACAGAGGAAGTACGTACCTAGCATGTCTCCGGGAACCTTCCCGTTGAAGAACCTCCCGGTGGCCACCCCGCCGGGGAAGTCCTGCCCGTACGATGGGAAGTTGGCCTTGGCCTCCGTCAGCCGGTCGTTGTTGTTGCCGGGGTCGACGATCGAATCGCCGAACATGAAGGCGGTGGAGATTTTGCTTCTAGCCATGGCTGCTCCATGGGCGGATGGCGGAAGCGCCATCAGTAGCAGCAGCAGGCCTCGGTAGAGAGGCACCATTGCTAGGCTCCGTACTACTAATGAAGTGTGTACTATCAGCTATAGCTAGCTAGGGGTGTAGAGGAGCAGAGTGTCGCTGGCTCTGGCTGGTGCAAGATGGATCAAGCCGTGGGAGGTTTTATAGCGAGGCATGGAGAAAAGTACGTGCGCGTCCGCTGCGGGCAAAATTTCGTGTTTTGACCCTTTTGGCGCATAAAATCGGGATCTGACCCCGGTATGGAAAATTTTCGAGATTTGACCCTTTTAGCTACCGCCTGAGGCCCTGGCGGTAGAGATCTACAGGCTACCGCCGCCCCCCTGGCGGTAGGTTCCGTTGACGGCCGTCTGGCCATTAACGGGCGCTGATGTGGCAAAGGGGACCTACTGCCGCCAGCCTTGGCGGTAGGCCCCGACACCCTACCGCCGAGGTCTCTGGCGGTAGGGTCCTGGAGGATAAGGTTTGGTGGGGTCCACTCACCACCCACCCACTCCACTCATCTTCTTCCCGGAGCTCTCACTCTCTCCCCCTCTTCTCCCCCACCCAAGCACCCACTAGATCCCCCTCCATGGCTTGAGATTTGCCCCTTGGATCGAGGCCATTTGCATCACCCAAGGTACGTCCCCCATCCCCCCTTCATTTGGTTGGTTCAAATCAACTAGTTTTGCAACCCCCCTAGTTCTTCCTCTAGTTTAGCATTTATTGTGCATTTATGGTTGACCTAAGTAATATGTGTCACTCTTTGTTGTGGCAAGCTAGCTTAAGTGTTAGGGTTAGGGGTTTAGTTAGGTTAGGGTTAGGGTTAGGGTTAGGGTTAGTGCTATGATTAAGGTATAGTAGTTGTTAGATTCAAAATCTTATATTTTAGATAGTTCATTGATAACCCACAAGTATAGGGGATCGCAACAGTTTTCGAGGGTAGAGTATTCAACCCAAATTTATTGATTCGACACAAGGGGAGCCAAAGAATATTCTCAAGTATTAGCAGTTGAGTTGTCAATTCAACCACACTTGGATAACTTAATATCTGCAGCAAAGTATTTAGTAGCAAAGTAATATGATAGTAATGGTAACGGTAGCAAAAGTAATATTTTTGGGTTTTGTAGTGATTGTAATAGTAGCAACAGAAAAGTAAATAAGAGGAGAACAATATGTGAAAAGCTCGTAGGCATTGGATCGGTGATGGAGAATTATGCCGGATGTGGTTCATCATGTAACAGTCATAACATAGGGTGACACAGAACTAGCTCCAATTCATCAATGTAATGTAGGCATGTATTCCGAATATAGTCATACGTGCTTATGAAAAAGAACTTGCATGACATCTTTTGTCCTACCCTCCCGTGGCAACGGGGTCCTAGCGAAAACTAAGGGATATTAAGGCCTCCTTTTAATAGAGTACCGGACCAAAGCATTAACACATAGTGAATACATGAACTCCTCAAACTACGGTCATCACCGGGAGTGGTCCCGATTATTGTCACTTCGGGGTTGCCGGATCATAACACATAGTAGGTGACTATAGACTTGCAAGATAGGATCAAGAACTCACATATATTCATGAAGACATAATAGGTTCAGATCTGAAATCATGGCACTCGGGCCCTAGTGACAAGCATTAAGCATAGCAAAGTCATAGCAACATCAATCTCAGAACATAGTGGATACTAGGGATCAAACCCTAACAAAACTAACTCGATTACATGATAAATCTCATCCAACCCATCACCGTCCAGCAAACCTACGATGGAATTACTCACGCACGGCGGTGAGCATCATGAAATTGGTGATGGAGGATGGTTAATGATGACGACGGCGACGGATTCCCCTCTATGGAGCCCCAAACGGACTCCAGATCAGCCCTCCCGAGAGAGTTTAGGGCTTGGCAGCGGCTCCGTATCGTAAAACGCGACGAATCTTTCTCTCTGATTTTTTTCTCCCCGAACACGAATATATGGAGTTGGAGTTGAGGTCAGTGGAGCTCCAGGGGGCCCACGAGGCAGGGAGCGCGCCCCCCACCCTCGTGGAAAGGGTGTGGGCCCCCTGGCCTTGATTCTTTCGCCAATATTTTTATTATTCCCAAAAATAATCTCCGTGAAGTTTCAGGTCATTCCAAGAACTTTTGTTTCTGCACAAAGATAACACCATGGCAATTCTGCTGAAAACAGCATCAGTCCGGGTTAGTTCCATTCAAATCATGCAAGTTAGAGTCCAAAACAAGGGCAAAAGTGTTTGGAAAAGTAGATACGACGAAGACGTATCAACTCCCCCAAGCTTAAACCTTTGCTTGTCCTCAAGCAATTCAGTTGATAAACTGAAAGTGATAAAGAAAAACTTTTACAAACTCTGTTTGCTCTTGTTGTTGTAAATATGTAAAGCCAACATTCAAGTTTTCAGCAAAGATTATGAACTAACCATATTCACAATAACTCTTAGGTCTCAAGTTTACTCATATCAATGGCATAATCAACTAGCGAGCAATAATAATAAATCTCGGATGACAACACTTTCTCAAGTCAATCATTATATGATATAACAAGATGGTATCTCGCTAGCCCTTTCTGAGACCGCAAAACATAAATGCAGAGCACCTTTAAAGATCAAGGACTGACTAGACATTGTAATTCATGGTAAAAGAGATCCAATCATAGTCATACCCAATATAAATTAATAGTAATGGATGCAAATGACAGCGGTGCTCTCCAGCTGGTGCTTTTTAATAAGAGGGTGATGACTCAACATAAAAGTAAATAGATAGGCCCTTCACAGAGGGAAGCAGGGATTTGTAGAGGTGCCAGAGCTCGGTTTTGAAATAGAGATAAATAATATTTTGAGCAGCATACTTTCATTGTCAACATAACAACCAAGAGATGGCGATATCTTCCATGCCACACACATTATAGGCGGTTCCCAAACAGAATGGTAAAGTTTTTACTCCCACTCCACCAACAAGCATCAATCCATGGCTTGCTCGAAACAACGAGTGCCTCCAACTAACAATAGTCCCAGGGGAGTTTTGTTTGCAATTATTTTGATTTGATTTGCATAAAGCATGGGACTGGGCATCCTGGTGACCAGCCATTTTCTCATGAGTGAGGAGCGGAGTCCACTCCTCTTGAGAATAACCCGCCTAACATGGAAGATACGGACAACCCTAGTTGATACATGAGCTATTCGAGCATACAAAATAGAATTTCATTTGAAGGTTTAGAGTTTGGCACATACAAATTTACTTGGAACGGTAGGTAGATACCGCATATAGGAAGGTATAGTGGACTCATATAGAATAACTTTGGGGTTTAAGGGATTGGATGCACAAGCAGTATTCCTGCTTAGTACAAGTGAAGGCTAGCAAAAGACTGGGAAGCGACCAACTAGAGAGCGACAACAGTCATGAACATACATTAAAATTAATAAACATTGAGTGCAAGCATGAGTAGGATATAATCCACCATGAACATAAATATCATGAAGGCTATGTTGATTTTGTTTCAACTACATGTGTGAACATGTGCCAAGTCAAGTCACTTGAATCATTCAAAGGAGGATACCACCCTATCATACCACATCACAACCATTTTAATAGCATGTTGGCACGCAAGGTAAACCATTATAAACTCCTAGCTAATTAAGCATGGCATAAGTAACTATAATCTCTAATTGTCATTGCAAACATGTTTATTCATAATAGGCTGAATCAGGAATGATGAACTAATCATATTTACAAAAATAAGAGAGGTCGAGTTCATACCAGCTTCTCTCATCTCAACCAGTCCATCATATATCGTCATAATTGCCTTTCACTTGCACGACCGAACGATGTGAATAATAATAATAGTGCACGTGCACTGGACTAAGCTGGAATCTACAGGCATTCAATAAACAGGAGAAGACAAGGCAATATGGGCTCTTGGTTAAATCAACAATAAAGCATATAAGAGCCACTTTAACAATTTCATTATGGTCTTCTCCTATCGACCCCCAAAGAAAAGAAAAGAAATAAAACTATATACACGGGAAAGCTCCCAACAAGCAAAAGAAGAATAGGAAATATTTTTGGGTTTTCTTTTAATTATTACTACTACAGCAAGAAAGTAAACTAGCTAAAAGCTACTACTAATTCTTTTTGGTTTTCTTAAGGTTTTTCAAACACACAAGAAGAAAGCATAAAAAGGAAAATAAACTAGCATGGATATTATAGTGAAAAAGTATGAGCACCGACAACTAGCAATGAGTGAGTGAACATGAATGTAATGTCGGTGAGAAATACGTACTCCCCCAAGCTTAGGCTTTTGGCCTAAGTTGGTCTATTGCCACGGCTGGCCTGGCGGATATCCAAAGTTATAGTTGGGGTCGTACTGAGATGCAGCAGTTATTGCATCATGGGCTGCAGCTTGGAGGCGAGCTATCTCAGCCCTCCTCTCGTACTCATTCGCCTCCTCCCTGGTTATGAAATATCTCCCCTTCGCCTGAAAGTCAAAGAAAGTAGGAGCAGGGAGAGCGACGTGATAGGTGCGTCGTCTGTCAAAGATTAGTCGGTACTGGAGGAACTGATCGTTCCTCTCAACAAAACGATGACGAACCATAGCCTCATAATCTAAATGAACAGGAGGCAACTCAATATCATACTCACGTATGGGTATATTAAGAAAATTAGCTAAACGGGTTGCATAAATTCCACCAATGAAATCTCCATTAAATCTATTATTATGCAACCTACGTGCAACAATGGCTCCCAAATTATAATGTTTATCTCCTAATACAGCACTCCTGAGAACACTGAGGTCGGGGACACACATGTGACATGCTTCATCCTTACCATTTATGCACCTACCTATGAAGAGAGCAAAATAATGTATAGCAGGAAAATGAATGCTCCCTATGGTAGCTTGTGCTATGTCTCTAGATTCCCCCACAGTTATACTAGCAAGAAAATCTCTAAATTCATATTTGCGAGGTTCACTAGGACTACCCCATTGTGGAAGTTTGCAAGCAGTATTAAAATCCTCTAAATCCATAGTATAAGAATTTTCATAAAGATCAAACAGGACAGTTCGAGAATTGCGTGATGATGAAAATTCAAACCTCCTCACAAAGGAATCAGTAAGATAGTGGTACTGACAGCACTTATCTGCCTCGAAGCTCACAAGATCAGCGTTACGCACATATGCGTTAAATTCTTCCTTGATTCCTGCTCGATCCATGAAGTCCTCTGAAGGCCATTCACAAGCCCGCAATTGAGCGTCCCTTGGTGGTTCATTGTCGGCATCGCGCATTGCGAGCCTGGGTCCTTGCTTCCTTGAAGGGCCACCTTGGTACATTTTCCTAAACATATTTCTTCCTCTGAAAATTTTAGTAACTTCAAATAAAAGTGAACCAAGCTCAACAAAATTGATAGCAACTACTCCCACAAGTGCCTAGAGACTATATCATGCTTTAGAACTACTTGGAACCATATAAATTTGACATGCCAGCTCAAGAACATGGTCACCTAGGCAGCACAAATTTGCAATGAATAAAGCACTAGAACAAAAACTAATTGGACCATTGGAGGAGTCACATACCAAGGAACAATCCCCCAAAGTAGTTTTGTGAGAGGTGCTTTGAGAAAGGAGATCGAAAATCGCAGCAAAATGAGCTAGAACTCGTGCTTGAGCTGGTTGGTGATTTTTTTGGGAGGAAGGAGTGTGTAGGTGCAGGAATAATTGGAGGGGAGCCACCATGGGCCCACGAGGCAGGGAGGCGCGCCATGGACCCTCGTGGCCAGGTGCTTGCTCCCCCTGATGTGTTCTCAGTGCCAGATATTCTCAAATATTCTAGAAAAAAATCATATTTCAATTTCGGGGCATTTGAAGAACTTTTATTTTGGGGGTATTTTTTATTGAACGGATAATTCAGAAAACTGACAGAATATACTATTTTTGCTTTATTTCAACTAAATAATAGAAAGTAAAATAAGGGTACAGAAAGTTGTGCTTTCTAACTTCATCCATCTCATGATCATCAAAAAGAATCCACTAACAAGGTTGATCAAGTATTGTTAACGAACTCATTTCGAATAACATGGAACCGGAGAAATTTCGAATAACACTATGTTACCTCAACGGGGATATGCACATCCCCAATAATAAGAATATCATATTTCTTCTTGACAGTAGGAAGAGGAAATTCAAAACCTCCAAAAATAATCGATGGAATTTTTCCAATAGAATTGATACTGTGGACTTGAGGTTGTTTTCTCGGAAAGTGTACCGTATGCTCATTACCATTAACATGAAAAGTGACATTTCCTTTGTTGCAATCAATAACAGCCCCTGCAGTATTCAAAAAGGGTCTTCCAAGAATAATAGACATACTATCGTCCTCGGGAATATCAAGAATAACAAAGTTCGTTAAAATAGTAATATTTGCAACCACAACAGGCACATCCTCACAAATACCGACAGGTATAGCAGTTGATTTATCAGCCATTTGCAAAGATATTTCAGTAGGTGTCAACTTATTCAAATCAAGTCTACGATATAAAGAGAGAGGCATAACACTAACACCGGCTCCAAGATCACATAGCGGCAGTTCTAACATAATTTCTTTTAATGGAGCATGGTATAGTTGGTACTCCTGGATCTCCTAGTTTCTTAGGTATTCCACCCTTGAAAGTGTAATTAGCAAGCATGGTGGAAATTTCAGCTTCCAGTATCTTTCTTTTATTTGTAACAATATCCTTCATATACTTAGCATAAGGGTTCATTTTGAGCATATCAGTTAATCGCATATGCAAAAAGATAGGTCTAATCATTTTAGCAAAGCGCTCAAAATCCTCATCATCCTTTTTCTTGGATGGTTTGGGAGGAAAAGGCATGGGTTTCTGAACCCATGGCTCCCTTTCTTTACCGTGCTTCCTAGCAACAAAGTCTCTCTTATCATAACGTTGATTCTTTGATTGTGGGTTATCAAGATCAACAACAGGTTCAATTTCTACATCATTATCATTGCTAGGTTGAGCATCATCATGAACATCATTATTAACATTATTACTAGGTTCATGTTCATCACCAGATTGTGTTTCAGCATCTGAAATAGAAATATCATTGGGATTCTCAGGTGTGACAATAACAGGTTCACTAGAAGCATGCAAAGTCCTATCATTTTTCTTTTTCTTCTTTTTAGAAGGACTAGGTGCATCAATATTATTTCTCTGAGAATCCTGCTCAATTCTCTTAGGGTGACCTTCAGGATACAAAGGTTCCTGAGTCATTTTACCAGTTCTAGTTGCAACTCTAACAGCAAAGTCATTATTCTTACTATTTAATTCATTGAGCAAATCATTCTGAGCTTTAAGTACTTGTTCTACTTGAGTGGTAACCATAGAAGCATGTTTACTAATGAGTTTAAGTTCACCTTTAACTCTAGACATATAATTACTCAAGTGTTCAATCATATAAGCATTGCGTTTTAATTCTCTACCAAAATAGGCATTGAAGTTTTCTTGCTTAACCATAAAGTCATCAAACTCATCTAAGCATTCGCTAGCAAACTTAGTAGGAGGGATTTCAGCTTTATCATATCTATAGAGAGAATTTACCTTTACTACCTGTGTCGGGTTATCAAGACCATGTGTTTCTTCAACAGGCGGTAAATTAAGACCATGTATTTCTTCAACGGGAGGTAAATTCTTAACATCTTCAGCTTTTATACCTTTTTCTTTCATAGATTTCTTTGCCTCTTGCATATCTTCGGGACTGAGAAATAGAACACCCCTTTTCTTCGGAGTTGGCTTAGGAGTTGGTTCAGGAAGTGTCCGATTATTTTCATTGATCAACATATTATTCAATAGAATTTAAGCTTCATCTGGTGTTCTTTCCCTGAAAACACAACCAGCACAACTATCCAGGTGGTCTCTTGAAGCATCTGTTAGTCCATTATAAAAGATATCAAGTATTTAATTTTTCTTAAGAGGATGATCACGCAAAGCATTAAGTAATTCAAGAAGCCTCCCCCAAGCTTGTGAGACTCTCTTCTTCAATTTGCACAAAATTATATATTTCCCTTAAAGCAGCTTGTTTCTTATGAGCAGGGAAATATTTAGCAGAGAAGTAATAAATCATATCCTGGGGACTACGCACACAACCAGGATCAAGAGAATTAAACCATATCTTAGCATCACCCTTCAATGAGAACGGAAATATTTTAAGGATATAATAGTAGCGAGTTTTCTCATCATTAGTGAACAGGGTGGCTATATCATTTAATTTAGTAAGATGTGCCACAACAGTTTCAGATTCATAGCCATAAAAAGGATCAGATTCAACCAAAGTAATTATATCAGGGTCGATAGAGAATTCATAATCCTTATCAGTAACAAAGATATGTGAAGTAGCATAAGCAGGATCATATTTCATTCTAGCATTCAGAGTTTTTTGTTTCAGCTTAGCTAATAATTTCTTAAGATCACTTCTATCATTGCAAGCAAGAAAGTCTCTAGCAGTTTCTTCATCCGTAACTGTTGAGGATATAACCATTAGAGTCACCCGCCCAGGAGGGGCCGGGTTACGTTATAATGGTCATCACGCGAAGCCCGGTACCAAGCTTGAAGACGGCGGGCCAATAATGGGCTTAAGACCCGGAGATGGCTTAAGGCATGTAGTTATAAACCGCCGTTATGGCAAGACTTGTAGTGTAAGGCAAGAATAGTTAGGAGTCCGAGCCGGACACTGTTATGAGCCGGCCGGGACTCTGAGAGCCGCTGGGCGTCAACCTCTCTATATAAAGGGACGACCCGGCGGCGGTTCAGGGACGAGAAAGATCAGATCGATAACCAGGCAGGGCGGTTTAGCTCCTGGTCGTCGAAACCCCAAGCAATACAACCTCAACTGGACGTAGGCTTTTACCTTCACCGTAAGGGGCCGAACCAGTATAACCCTCGTGTTCCTTGTCCCGTTTAACCCCTTTAAGCTTCCTAGCTGCGATGGCTCCACGACTAAGTCCTAGCAAGAGGACATCTGACGTGACAATTCCACGATAGTTGGCGCCCACCGTGGGGCCAGCGCACGGTGGATTTGAGTTCTTGAAGGGCAGCTTCGAAGGGCTCAAGGGATACGCTGTGGGCCGGATGACCAAGAGTCGTCGCGGCAAGCTCTACATCGACAATGCAACCTGGGGCCCCGACGCCGGCTCAATCGAGTATGTGTACCGGGTCCCCTTCGGCGGAATCCACGTCTTCATTGGCAAGATTGGTGAGCCAGGCCCTGAGCCGGATCTCTGCACCGATCTCATCGAGACGGCTCAGCGTGCATGACCCGCCCGGGCTCTACCTGCCTTGAAGCATGCTTTCGTGGGATGTGTCCATGGAGGACTCCCTGAAGGATCTGGATCTGGTGATGAGACGGCCGCCGGCTCTGACGGCGAGTCAGTTACGGATGAGTCAAATTCGTTATATCAACTTCAGGATGGCAGGCTCGGGGGCTGTTCCGATGGCGACAGTATTCCGGACCCTTTTGAGCCGCCGAGCCGGGTTGGAATCTTCATGGCCGGTGCACAGCCTGTTCAAAACCCCGCCGCCGAGTCAGGAAACCTGGTGCCCTCGCCGGCTCAGGTGCTGATGGATCTCACGGACAAGATGACGGCCCTGTTGACCGCTACGGTTGCCCCGGCGGATCAAGCTCAGCATGACGCGGAGGTGGCACCGTTAAAGTTGGATCTGGGAAAAGCCAAGGAGGATCTGGCGGCGGAAGGGATCAAGATGGCTGCAGAGAGGGCGGCTCTCGACGCCCAGACTCAGCTGATTCAGGCACAATCTTTCCGGCTCACGATGGATCAGAACGCGTCCAATGAGGTCATGAGAAGGAGGCATCACAAGGCCCAATCTCGACTCCCTCCGGTTTATGATCCTCGAAACCTCTTCAACACGCCTGGTGCAGGGCCTAGCAACCCGCCAGAAATCATAGCGCCCGGGACTGGAACACCAATTCAACCCCAAGTGATGGGGCCTCCCCGGGTGAACCCTGCCCCGCCTCAGTACGTGCCAATACCCCCGGGTCATTATGCCAACCCGTTGGAAAACATGGTCGCCGCAGCGGCGTGGCTGGCGGCTCTCCCAATTGACGGTGACTCTCCAACGGCGGTTGAAACCCGCCGGGTCAGAGAACTCCTTCAGACGGCTCTGGCACAGCAAGAGGCATATTCTTATAGCCGGGACAGGATTCATTCAACCCCTCGTCCAGGCCGGAGCCCGAGTTATAGCAGACACATGGTCTCAGCGACCGGCTCAAGCAATGTCCGACGCCATGACTTGCCTCCTGGCCACGGCCCGGCTCATAATGGAGTTTTTCATGCGGTAGAACAAGACAAAGCACGGCAGGAGGCGGAGCAGGTGCCTTAGTTGACGGCTTACCAGCCGCCCCCGGCTTACCCGACGGCTTCCGTCGATGTGGGTATACCTACAAGGACCGGAGGTGTTCCTTGCCTGGTGCCGGCTCTCCGTAACGAACGCCTGCCCAAGGATTTCAAAGGGCCAAGGAAGGTGCCTAACTACACAGCTGATCTACAACCCGGAGCCTGGATCGAGAGTTATGAGATGGCCATGGAGTTGCTGGAGGTCAGCGAAGCGGCAATGGCCAAGTACTTCACCACGATGTTAGATGGGACTGCCCGCACTTGGTTGAAAGGGCTGCCACCGAATTCCATCGGGTCTTGGGCTGAGTTGAAAGCCCGGTTCATCCAAAACTTCAAAGATACCTGTAGGCAGTCTATGTCAATTGTGGATTTGACTAACTGTAAACAGCAGGAGGGGGAGTCCACAACCCATTGGGTTCGCCGGGTCAAAGAGATAATACATTCATCTGATAAGATGGATGCCGGCTCTACAGTCTTAATGTTGGAGCAGAATTGTCGTTTCCTGCCCCTGAAGATGAAACTCGGGCAGCTCAAGCGCGATTGCAATGATATGGGCACGCCGATGGCGGCTCTCGTCAAGTACACTGATTCTGATAGTACCAAGGACCCCGCGTCAGATGATGAAAGGACAGTGAAGGGAAAGAAGAACGGCAATGGCAAGGGTCCTCAGCATAACCCGGCGAACCAAGGAGGTGGCAAGCGTAAGGCCGACGGCAGCCTAGAGTTTGTGGCCAACGCCAGCTCACAGGGTAACAACCAGCGACGCAAGGGGAGGCCACCTCCCCGAGCCGGCGGGTCAGGCCCAACGCTTGAGCAGTTGTTGAATGAGCCTTGTCCAAGGCACGGCTCTAGGGAGAAGCCAGCTACTCATCTATGGAAAGATTGTGCAATCATGAAGGCCTTTAAGAATTCCAGTGCCTTTAATAGCAACAATGGCTCGGGTGGCGGCTCAGGCGCAGGCGGCTTCCATGGCCCGGGCGGCGGTTCAAATTCTAACCCTCCGGATGTTCAAGGGGGCTTTAATCAGCAGTCCGGCCAGGGTCATCAACAGCAGCAGGGGGGATACCAGACCAATCCAAAGCAGCTCAATGGTGGACAGTATCATGTGTTTACCACCAGTCTGTGTAAGCGAGATCAGAAGCTTCATAAGAGGGCTGTGAATGCTGTTGAGCCGGTGGTTCCACGCTATTTAAGATGGTCTGAGCAGCCTATTGTGTGGAGTAGGGAGGATCACCCCCCCCCCCCCCCGGTTGATAATCCGGGTCACCTGGCCTTGGTGGTGGCTCCTCAGGTGGGAGGATATAAGTTCACTAAGGTGCTCATGGATGGAGGCAGCAGCATCAACATCCTCTATTATGAGACCTTCCGTCGTATGGGGTTGGTTGATAAGAATCTCAGCCAGTCCAATACTATTTTCCATGGTGTGGTGCCTGGTAAGTCGGCGTATCCAGTGGGTAAGATTGAGCTGGAAGTGGCTTTTGGAGATGAGTACAACTACATGGTGGAGAAATTAACCTTTGAGGTGGTTAAGATAAGAAGTCCATATCATGCTATATTTGGGCGGCCGGCTTACGCCAAACTCATGGCACGGCCGTGTTACGTATATTTGCAGCTCAAGATGCCGGGTCACAACGGGACCATTACGGTTCATGGCAGCCGCAAGATAGCCTTGGAGTGTGAGGAAGGTGACGCGGCGTATGCAGAATCTGTTTGTGCAACAGAGGAGTTGAAGTTTTACAACGGCAATGTTGACCCAACAGATATGACATCTCTGAAGAAGCCGACCACGGAGCATGAGCCGGCAATGAAATTTAAGTCAGCTGATGAGACTAAACTTGTTGATTTCGTTCCAGGTGACTCATCTCAGCAGTTTAGCATCAGTGCCAATCTGGATCCAAAATAGGAAAGCGCGCTCATCGAGTTCATCCGTGAGAATAGGGACATTTT